>NW_007231443.1:0-34898 GCF_000164805.1 Carlito syrichta | reverse complement strand
AAAAAAAAAAAAAAAAAAAAAAATCCAGGCGTTCTGCTCACACCTGTAATCCCAGCACTTTGGGAGGCAGAGATGAGAGGATTATCTGAGCCCAGGGGTTTGAGACCAGCCTGGGCAACCTGGCGAGACCTTGTCTCTACAACGAATCAAAAAATTAGCCTGCCATGATGGCTCGTGCCTGTGGCTCCAGCTATTTGGAAGGCTAAGGCAGAAGGATCACCTGAGCCCAGCAGGTCGAGGCTACAGGGGCCATGAGTGTACCATTGCATTCCAGCCTGAGTGACAGAGTGAGACTCCAACTCAAAAAAAACCCCAAATACTTGAAATACAGAAATACAATATTTTCTTCAGGCCTGCTGATCAAGCAAAGTCAAAGATCATCAACAAATCTCAATATACCTTGACATGCTGTGTCCGCTGAAGCAATCGTCGGTAAAGGTTTCGTGTTCTTTCTGTTTCTTCCTGCTCAATTTCAAAATCAATATATGATTTCCAAAGCACCTAAAAATAAAGCTTAATAGATGAATCTTGACATTTAGAAAGCAGCACGCCCCATCGAAAGCACAGCTTAAGTATCATTCTAACCTACATCCAGGCACACAGGACTTTTCTTGAACAGATAGGGAACACACTACATGTGCACAAGATACAAAGGGAACCCTCCCAAGAGTAGTTTTTATAAAAAATTGCGTATTTATTTTTTCATGTTAACACTTCAGTCACCTTCAAAGTCCTCTCCATTTGATACAATACACCTATCAGGATGCTTTTTCACTGCTCAGAACAGTTTTTGAACTTGTCAGTTTTGATGCCTTTTAGTGCTTCTGCCATTTTTTGTTTCACTTCTTCCACATCAGCAAAATGTTTCCCTTTGAGGACTTTTTTCAACTGGGGAACAAAAAAATGTCACTCTGGGCAAGATGGAGTGAACAGGGAGGGTAGGGCATGGGAATCATGCTGTTTTTGGTAAAAACAAAAAACAAAAAACTGAGCACTCATCACGGTTTGGACAGGTACCCTCGTAAATCACCCATCATGAAATGGGCAAACAGGTTGAAAGAATCTCAAAAAAAAAAAAAAAAATTCACTGAAGCCAAACACAGCCTCTCACGACAATGCTAGCTTGTACATGCCAATGGATTCCTAGAACACTTAGCCAGCGAAGGAAGCCTGTACTGTAAAGGGCCCACCCTCTAGAAGATAATTCTGATTTTTGGGGGGCCCCCCTCATAAATAATACTGGTATAAGCTGGCCAAAACTGGTATACGCTGGCCAAAACTTTACTAGAATTCCTGATTACAGAAAAAAAGGGTCTTGGATTCTGGCTTGGGTTCTCTTTGGAAGTTCTTCAAATGCCTGACTTATCAAGAGTCGAGAAACTTGCCAAGCCTCCCAGGCGTTCTCGCAGATCCTGCCACATGCAGTAGAACTTCTGGGAGAACACAGGCCAGACAGCCAAGATGCATGTCTGCACTTGCACCGTAAACCCCACTCAGCAAGCATTCACTGAACAGGTGCCCACCCACTGGGTGCAGCCTGTCAAGGCACAAGGATGAATAAGCAGTGGCCTGGACACCAAGGAGCTGACAGACTGGTCGAGGGGCCCCAATCATTAAAGCAGGGTCATGTTAGGGCACGATTAACAAACTGGGTTGGGTTCCTGTGAGTTTCAAGCTGATCCTAGTAGCTACGGTTAGGCGCCATCTTGTGGCTCAGGTTTAACTACAGTGGCAGGCCTGGACTCTCCAGATGGTGGCAGCAGCAATTCCAGAACATCCTGGTTAGCTGGTGTCTCTCTCTTTGGCCCCCACTTCTACCCTCCTGTGCTTGGACGGGCTGACCTGCGGGCTGCTGCCTGCCTGGACTTCCCCTCTAGTCTCCTTTAGCCCTCTCTGCCTGAGATGGGAGGAGGAGAGCCCATTACCTGCCCGATCCCCATTCATCCTAGTCTGTTCTGGATGTGCCCTGCTCCCTGAGGAGAGAGCCAGCTCCCATCTCCCTTGCCAGCCCTTCTCTCCTAACAAAAAAAAAACCCAATCTGAGAAGAGACTATGAGTTGGGTAGATCATCTTTATACTCCCAAACACACACTAAGTTTAGATAGCCACCTAAAGTAAGACTAGAGAGTGTCTAAAGCACGTGATACCCCAGATGCTCACCTCTGGCATGTCTAAACGAGGCTGGCTGATAGCTAATTCATAGATTGCCCGGGCTCTCTCAATGTCACCAAGGATTGTCTCTAATTCTGCAAATTTAATCCAGGAGGTGCAATTTTCAGGTCCAAATTCCAAGAACTTCTCATAAAGCTTTCGGCATCTGTCAAACTCTCGAAGTTGTAGTTCCAACTCTATGTATACTTTAAATAACTTGTTTTTTGGACATTTGCCTATGGAAGTTCCCTGGAAAACAGAACAGCCAGACCACTGTGAAGCCTTGGTGGGCTCAACTCATGCACCATCACTACACTGTCCAGGAGGCTGTTCTCTGTGAGGGAGAACCTTGCAGTCACATGGCAAGCTGTTCTTTCCCTCTGTGGTATCTATCACACTGTTCACACTGGTTTTTGACAAAAGACCAAAGGAAACTTGTCTAATTCATTGAGCAAGAGGCAGTGGTCCAGAACTGTTTGGGCAACTATTTTGGATTTGAAAATTTCTCAAGATATCCCATGGAATATGGACATCAGACGCATAAAATTTTCTATAAATAAAAAGGTAATCAAAGAATGAAACTCGCCTTGCTGCCCACAGCCAGGGCGAGAGTAGCTTATCTGAAGGATAATTGCATTTATACACAGTATTTGATCCTATTAAGTCATTTTAGAACAATGATTAAGAGGAAAGTGCATTTAATGCACCAAAAACTTTGTACAGGGTCAGACCACTAATTCTAGTCCAAGGAAAGATATAGTCTCTGGTAGCTACAGACTTTCCAATGTTGAAGTAAGATGTTCACTTGACCTAGATAATAAGAATAAGCATTGTTAGCCCGTGTTTTTTCAAAGACACACGTTTTCTAACATGTCCTAGGCTATAAAAATATAGTATTTCTGTTTTGTTTTTTTTTCAGCAGGAAGTGTACATGTTGTTAAGCACTAAGATTTTTTTATTCTTCTCATAGAGCTTAATGAGGCATCTTGATCCTTTCTTGACTTACCAAAGCTCTTCTGGCAAGTGATAAATTTTTCTGTCTTATTTCAAATTGTGCATATAGTATCCACATTTTCGCAAATGTGAACTAGAAAACAAAAGCACAAAAATATCTAGTTTAAGAGATTCATTCAAATGAAATTGAATTAAAGTAAATTTAGACTCACCAAAGGCCACTGGTAATTAGATTTCCCTAAAACTTTAGATCAAGGAGGGATGCATTTAGCTCATTTACAAGCAAAGATGACTATATTTATTTCCCAAAAGTTAAAAACATAGCAAGATCTGGATACTTTATTGTACTTCATGACACTGTAGCCTCTGCTTAGAACAGGATTTGTTTTGTGGGTATGCTTGTAAGTGAGCAGAACATCATACTCAATTCTAAAAGGGTTTCTACAGAAAGAAACACACTTTGTTTCTCATACTGGGAAATATGGCAGAGATAACTTCTCAACTGTGCACAGAAAGGGTACATTCCGCATGCATGCACTATTCACTGTTACAAGAAGCCTGTCGATCTGTGCTCCCTGCAGGTAAGTCTTCCTCCTTCCAATCCGTCTATCCAAGTTACCCCACCTCCTCTAAACTTCTATACTGTTATCTCTATTATTCATCATTAAATGCAAGTTGTCCTCTGACCTAGACTGTAAGCTATTTTCAGAGACAAGGTGCAAATCTCACTCTTATTTGTTTTCCATGGTGCCCAGCACAATGAAATACTAAATCAATAAATACTGTTTCACTGAGTTATTTTACAGGTAACAGAAGAGGATTCTGAACTGTTTGGAATTGAACGCTTTAGAGCAAACGTACCTTTTTGTGAGGAATTAATTCCAAAGAG
The DNA here is from genome assembly GCF_000164805.1 of Carlito syrichta. Classification (NCBI taxonomy): domain Eukaryota; kingdom Metazoa; phylum Chordata; class Mammalia; order Primates; family Tarsiidae; genus Carlito; species Carlito syrichta. The sequence goes on along the minus strand of NW_007231443.1, from coordinate 30,904 downwards.
GCTTGATACACCTGTCTTGTCCTCTCAGGATCCTGTATTAGTATAAGAAATTTTCACAAAATATTGAAGTCTGTTGCTAGCACTAGCCTTACCAGCTACTAATTTTACTGGTACTCGTAAAAATATACAACACTCCCAACATTGAATATGTTTTCACAAGTTGCTACTTTCAAACCCTGATTCCATTTATAATCAAAAGTATAAACTACCTTGGCCATCAAACTTTGATTTAGAATCACCAACAATATAGCCATCAGACTCTGAGTGCTTCTTTGTAGAAAGGCTTTTTGCCTGATAGCAAAAAGAAAAAGACGTTTTATAGTCTCAGATCAGCAGCAGCAGGTTAACTTTTTCCTGTTAACTTACATATGATCAATTTCTGAAAACACGACTTGATTTTTCTAAAAGCAAAAATGTACAATCTAGTCGTGATTCCTATTTGTGAGAAAGCCCAGGAAACTGCATATCATTAAATCAAGAGCTGGTTCATTGTCCCCTTTCCAGTTCCAAGGGATATCTTCTTGTGCCTCATGGTTTAAAAGCCAAACCAAAGCAAACAAAAAAACACCTCACAGGGTACCACAAGCCCAGAGTTTCAAATGTTGCAGAGAGACTATACTGCGGTGCCAAAAAAATGTATAGACATTTTAAGTAATATTAACTGAATTCAGAAGTGTCTAGATGTTGATGGTAACCACTTTGAGCACCTCCTGTAATTGCAGAAATCTAACGTAACTTCTATTTATCTTAGTATTATAATAGTTTTTTTCCCTTCTTAAAATGTGTATACATTTTTTTGACATCCTCTGTATAACTGTACAGCTGAGCAAAGGTTTTTAAGGATTTAATAACGAATTTTTTTTTTTTGAGTCAGAATCTCACTCTGTCACCCAGGCTGGAATGCAGTGGCATGCTCTCAGCCACTGAAGCCTTGACCTGCTAAGTTCAGGTGATCCTTCCACTTCAGCCTTCCAAGTAGCTGGAACTATAGGCATGCACCATACCACGCCCAGCTAAGTTTTTTGGTTTATTGTAGAGACGAGGTCTCACCATGTTGCCCAGGCTGGTCTCGAACCTGTGGGCTCAGGCAATCCTCTCGCCTCCACCTCCCAAAATGCTGGGATTACAGGTGTAAGCCACCACGCCCAGCTAAAACTGAATTTGTTTCAAGGATCATAAATATTCATAATAGGAGAGCTGTGGGATATAGCGGGAGCCATGAACAGCTAACATGCAGTTCCGTTTTTTTCACCTTTGCCTCCAGCTCTTCATAGAGTGCATAGTTCACCCAGAGATAAATGTAACGCTTCCAGTGCCTCTTCTCCTGGATGGGCGGCACATTGGCGATGGCTCTCTCGTAGACTTCACGTACTGTCTCAGCTTCAGCATCACTTTCCACCAGGCGCAAGTAATCGAACCATGCATCATAATTGTGGGGATTAGCCTAGGAAGACAGCCGTGGAGGAAATCAAAACAAACCAGGTACTTGCCTGCCAGGTTACGTGAGCTGAACAAAGGCACCGGCTGACTTGCATTATTTTAGTAACTTTTCTAAATTTTACATGTTATCTCATTTTAATAGCACTGTCCTGAGATTGTATGAATAGAAAAGAAGGAGGAATATAGAGGACAGATAATTTGCCAGATGCCCCCTTCATCTACAGCCAGCACTCCCAAGATATTCAATCATTAGACATCTATGCTTAGCGATGCCTTTGCCTACATATGTGACAACATATCATTATGTCTACAATAAAATTACAGTGGAATCATATCATGCTCCCAATTGTGAGCAATGCCTTTTCAATTAATAGTAATTTATCTTGAGCATACCTCACTAACCTATCACCTCATCTAACATCAGACTTAATTCTTTGCTTGGAGACACCTTAAGTAACTTGCCTAAGCAAAAGGATTTTTAAATGCACAGCTGAATACTGAAGGAAATTCTACTTTCTTTGAACTGACATAAAAATTATGCATTACAGATGAAGAGCTGAGACTGGAACCCTACCTACTATGCATCTTTCATTCAGGCAGGGAAGCTAAAAGGTGATGTGCACAAGAGAGCTTTGGGTCAATCTTTCTGATTCTTCTATCTTCTCTCAAAAATGAGTTCAAATAGACTCTTTGTTCAGGTCCCACATGCACAGTCAACAATCAACAATATGGCTTTCAAATGTGAGGGGAAGAGCCCATCCAAGGGTTGTTTATGAGCCTTTTTGATCAGCCTCGTTTACCCCTACTTGTGTGAAAGAGCTGCCAATTTCTCACAGACACATCATCAAGAGTATCCTCACGGGTAGCCCTCACCTGCTCTTGCTCGTTTTACCACAGCTTGCACTGAGCATAGTCATCTGTATTTGGCCATCCACACCAGCACTCACCTTCACTTCCTCCTCATACTGGAATCTCCGCTTGCTCACAATGATCTCTTCAATCCCCCGCCTATCGCCAAACTTCTTCTCAAAGATAGTATAATTCTTAAAGAGTTCTTGGGCGTCTTGTTTTGAAATTCTATCCAGAGCATACTTGTAAATCACTCGTACCCTTTCAAACTGAAAGCAGACAGGACGATTACCTTTTGCAACACAATCATCTCATGCCATTTACGACTTGGAGGGTAAATACAACATAAAATATTACTTATAAGTTAGATTTTGAGGCCTCATAATGTCCAAAATAAGACTTTTTTCTCTCTTTTGCTGAAGATATTTCTGTCAGGATGGAATGACAGGATCTTTTTTGAGATCTACCTTGAATAAGTCTACCGTACCTCAAACTAATCATGTTCAAAACCAAACTTGTTTTCTCCTCACCAAACCTGGGTCTTTCCTTGACTTTCCATTCTTAGCAGGCAACACCCACAGTTGTCACAGTTGTACACTTGCACACAGTCACATCGCCAGGAGTCCCCTTGACTCCTGTCCTCCTCTCACTCCCCACGTGCACTCCTGCAACCAGCCCTGCTACTTCCTGCTGTTCCCCACAGCCCTTCCCTTCTCCCAGGCCCACCTTCAAGCCCTGTTTCTTAGCTGGACCATTTCAAAACACTCCCCGTAGGTCTCCCACGTTCCATTTTTGCCACCCTCCCCCTAATTTACATGAATTGGCCAGAAAATCTTTAAAACATAAACCATATCCAGCGACTCTCCCATATGAAACCCTGCAATGCTTCCCACCGGTCTCAGAGCAGAACCTGAACACCCAGCATGATATGCTGAGTCCTTGTAAGTGAGTATCCCCCATCTGAAATGCCTGGGACCAGAAGGGTTTTGAATATCAGATTGTTTGGATTTTGGAATATTTGCATTGTATTACCAATTCAGCATCCCTGATCTGAAATCTAAATCTGAAAAGCTCCAATGAGCATTTTCTTTAAGTGCCACATGGGCACTCAAAAAAGTTTCAGATTTTGGAGCATCTTGCATCTCAGATTTTCAGATTAGGAATGATCGACCTACATGTGGGTGGACTTCAGCCTACCTAACACTCTCAATTCAGTGTTATCTGAACTACTTTAACAAATTATTTTCCATATATACTGGGGAAGCAGAGAATTGACTTACTTGTGGGGTACTCTCTATTTTCATTCTATATTCTGTTTTCTGTTCTGAGGGCTTTTGGCTTTTTGCTTCCCAAGTTTATTACCTGTAAAGTTCTTTTATCAGAATGCCAAATAACTAACTCTCAGTTTACAAACATTCCAACTTAAGAGGCTTAATCTTCAAACACAGTACACCAAAATGAAGACAGTTCTAACACAATTTATGATCACTCAGCTCTGAATCTGTAGCTCAGTCACATAAGTATACTGTTCTCTGTGAGAAACTGTTTTTGTATCTTGAGAACATTTTCCCCTAGGATAAGTAAGAAAAAATGGAAATGAACTAATCGTGCACTCAACTTACAATATGTACTCTTTTGTAAGTTGTTTTGCAATGTAATCGAGTTCCTTAAGTATACTTACCTCTTTCTGATTTTCCTCAAATTTGGCAAAGGCAACATAAAGGTGTTCATCCATATGTTCGTCTCCAAAGAATTCGACAGCTCTCTCGTACACTTTCCGTGCGTGGGCAAAATAAGCATGTTTTTCTTCAAAGCGGGCGTACTTGATCCAGTTCTTCACATCAGGGTGTACAAGGACAAGTGCAGGGACGTTAAGGAAACATCAGGCAAGACAGCATGGCTTGAAAAATAATAAACACCAAAGTCATACTAAACCCCCAAACCCCAACAATTCCAACTATAGTGCCAAGGGGATAAAACACACACAGAGGTGTGAAACTAAACTGTGGCCTCTGTGAGGGCAGGGCCATGTCTTGTTCATCTGTCTTCCTCTAAGGCTTCATCAGGATTTAGTATTGGGCACAAATACCAGTTTGGAGCCAAAGAAAAATCCCCACCCTGGTTACTAGCCATGTGATCTTGGACAAGTTACCGAACTTGCTTCAGCTGTTTCTTTCTTTCTCTTTTTTTTTTTTTGAGACGAGTTCTCGCCAAGTTGTGCCTGGACTGTTATCGAACCCATGGGCTCAGGCAATCCACTTGCCTTGGCCTCCCAAAGTGCTAGGATTACAGGCTGAGTCACTGAGCCCAGCCTAGCTGTTTCATCTGTAAATAGAAGGAAATAATACCAACACTGGTTTCTAGCACTAAAATATAAATAAGCCCAAATTCTCACTGGGAAAGACTCAATTACCCAGACCACAAATTTTCACTGTGACCCATCTTTGTCCCTACAAAACATGTGAAGCTGATCAACTCACATGACTTTTAGCTTGGCATTAATGACTATGAGTCCTGACCATGAGGCTGCCTCATGGGAGGAGCAGCACCCAGGACAATAATGGCACCACCACTCAGATCTTGTCCAAAGGATATATCGCTCATATATGGTACGGGCTCGATCCACCTCTTTGTATCTCAACTCGAAGTTGATGTAGGAGTGCCAGGCTTGCTCCTCAGGCTGCCACTCCATCCATCGCTCAAATACCTGGCGGGCACCAGCAATGTTGCCCAGCATCTCCTCCATGTACGTATACTTGTACCTTTAAGAAAATCACCCAGAAACACCTGTTGTGGTCAAAATGACTTGGGAAAAATAATTATCTTTCAATTTACAACTTTTTCATTGCCAAACAGGAAGAAGACTTAAAGTTTTATCTTTCCTAAAGGTTAAATCAAACATGTTTACTCACTGAAGCATAAAACTGAAAAAGGATGAGCTATTGGGAAAAAAAGAGATTTTTTTCTTAAAAATTGCCAGCTTGACAAGAAGTTTCTTATGCATAAACGATTGTAATCAAAGTTTTAGTTTTGATCACATAGTTAATAAACACTACGGTTATGACTGAATAGGCTATGGGACATTAAAAAGCACTTCTGTGGTTAAAGAAAAAGATATAAAATTAAATGATTATAACATGAAAATAAAATAAATACACAAAAGCGCAGCACTTTTCTAATCTTTAAAAGGCTGTATTGCTAGATAAGAAACTTACCAGAACTGGTTGACTCGAGGCAGAGTAGTTATGGCGCGGTCCCAGATGTTTCGGGCATGGTTGACTTGGCGATTCTTCATTTCCATCTCTGCATATTTCAGCCATAGTGTGATATTTCGATAGTCGACATCTAAAGCACGCTCGTATATGGATCGAGCCCTTAAGAAGCAAGATTTAGAGGGCATCAAAAGTAGTGCACACAACACACGTAGTCGTTATTTCAAACCATCTGCAATGTCCTGCTGCTTTAACGGGTGCCTCCCATAAGCCAGGTTCTGGGCATAAAAAGATGAAAAGATATTCTCAAGTACCTTACAAAGTCTCATAGAAAGAAACATACATAATTATAATGCAATGTGAATTTTGTTATAGTCAAGATCTGCACAGGAAGCAGAGAAGAAGAATGAAAAATGTCTGGTAGAAAAGATTAAGTAGTAGGCAACTCCAGTACTGAGAACTTGAGGAAAGTTCCAGTTTACTACATCAAGGTTGGTGGGGAAGGGTACTCATTCCAGTCAGAGAGAACAGCCAAATGTTACAGAAAGAAGACATGACATGTTCAGGGAGTGGCAAGTACACAGGCGTAGTGGGGGTGGGCATAAGGGGTAAATGCAGAAAGGCTGGACAATGGGAAGGGCCATGTCACAATTTTTATCTTGTTGGTCACTGTCTTTCAGCTGAATATTTTAATTTTTAAAAAAATCTGAGTATATAGAAAGCAGATGAAACTGTGCTCCTACAGCAATGGAGTGTGACTTAGGAGGAAGACCTACCTTTAGAGCCCTGTCCCGCCACTGCCCTCAGGACTATCCTACTACAGTGTCCAGGGCCCTCAAATGTGTCATGCAACAAAGGTGAAAATTACTACCAAAGCCACACTCTTCTACTTGTGCTTTACATATATACATATATTTTATCTGTTAACTTATGACATCTTTATATACAAAATTACCCCTCAGCAATTTTACCTTTGAATCTCCTTTAGACTTTCTTCCCATTGTGCGTACTTTATCCAGTTACTAATCACAGTCCTGTTTTTTCTTATATTATCCTCAAAAGTCTGGAAGAAGGCAAAGGGGGTCAAATTTAAAGGGAAAATGACTAAAATGACATCATCATCCTTTGCCTATTATAAGCACTGTACTGAAAAGGTTAGTCATTTTCTTCTTATGTAAGAGAAACTACATCTTGAAATCTTTGAGGATTAAGAAACCCACTAGCGAAAGTTACAACCACAAGTATTACTTTAAAGTCTTACATATAAACAAGGAGAAAACTTGAGATATAAAGAAGTATTAGCAGAATTGTTGATATTTTCTCCTGTTGCCCATGACAACTAACTGGACACATTCCACAACTGTCCCTAATAAAAACATGTTTTTGAATATTATCTTTATGTATTCTGGGTAATTATCAGAATTTCATACATAACTCATTGGGAATAACAAATAAGCAGGTAACAACAGAATTAATGGCCTGAAATAAACGCACATTTTAGAGGGAGGTGACATCAGATCCCAAAAGTCTTCTCACGGTTCTTTCTTAGATCCCATCTCTTAACACAGAAGGCAGTACAGACAACAGTGCAGCCTTGCTAAGTAGACCCCCTTCCAGTTGTCAGTTGTTCCACCTACCTTTGATCCAGCACCAAAAATTATGTCTCTGGTGGATTCTACTTCCTTATATTTTAAAATGGAGAACTCATGGAATATCTTACATAGTTTAGCAAAATGCAGTCATCTAGCAACCAGAGTCCTATCAGTCACGTGGCTAGAAACACTACTCATCTTGCTTTGTAGATTCTAACCAATGAAGAGGAACTTTTCAAACTCTGACCTGTAACCCCTAACAATGAATAGACTGAACAATCACACTGACTGACCTTCCTCTTCCTTAGTTTGTAGTCATTTAGTTCTTCTTCATCTGTGATCTTCTGTTGCGGTGGAGGTGGAAGAAGTTCAAGTTCTCTTTCTTTAGCTTCTCTTAAGAGTTGCTCAGCGGTTATCTGTACTTCAGCTGGGGCTTTGTTTTTTACCTTTTAAGAAAGAAGACATTTCTATTTTTGGTACATGTTCTTCACACAAGATTTAAGAAACAAATTTTTTTGTTGTTGCTTTTTAGGCTATGAACCTTATCAGTACTATCATAAGATGCCCTCTTTATATGACATTCCCATTACTCCGTAAGACTGAGTAGAAAAAGATATTATCTTTTCTATCTTATACATGATACATATTACAAAGCGATAGGTAAAAGTCCCAAGAGAAACAAGTGGCAAAAATAATAGTAAGCATTCCCTTTTAGATAAGTATAATAATATACACTTTGAGATTGCCTAGGTAAAATTCTCACCAGAGGTTTTGCCAACAAGACACATACCACATCTTAGATTATTACAACCTCTATTTACAAACTTTTTCAACTTATTTGAACACCCCTGGTGGATGACTGGGTTTGGTTTTTCATGGCACTTCATGTCAAAGGCAATATTCAATAAGCTGCTATCACCAGACTGTAAGCTTCTTGAGATCTTATAGTTGTGCTGTCCAACACAGTAGGTCTAAGTCACTGTGGTGAGTGCAAACTGAGATGGGCAGTAAGTATAAAATACACATTGGTTTTGAAGACTGAGTATGAAAGAAACAATAAACTGAATTATTCAATTTTTATACTGATCACATATTATTTTGAGTAATAAAACACACCATTAAAATTACTGTCACCTGTTTTTGTTTTGCTGATTTTACTTTTTACTATAGCTATGAGAAAATTGAAAACTATATTATGTAGTTTGCATTATATTTCTATTTGGACCTGTGGTGCCCAATAAAAGTTTATGAAATTGAATTATAAGAAATGTTATTTACTACCATGAATGGGGTAATGACGATAATGTCAGTTCATATTTAATGAACATTAAGTGACAGACACTTTGCTACCTGCTTTATATGCATTACCTCTGCAAGTCACCTAAACGTTATGTAAAGATCACGTTCAAGAGAGCCATCCAGGCTGGAGAAAGACTGGAGGAAGGACATCTGTAGCGGCCTGGAACAAAGCCCGCCACATATTAAGCACTTGGCAAGTATCAATCATCGATGGAGATATCAGATAATAAACCTATTATTTAATTAAACTATGTCACTAAATAACTCCTGCCATCTCCTCTCATTCCCTCCGATATCAGCTTCCAAGCCTCAGCTTATATGTCATGTTCTCAGCAAAGTTTACTCCGAAGATCCCTTCACACAAGCCCCCCTATCCTCGCCCAGGCATACTCAGCTTTGGATCGGTGACATCCCGCAAGGTGGTCGTTTTACAAGTGTTTGGTGCGGCGCTTGCTGCCCGCATTCGAGCGTGGTACCCAGAGCAGCGCCTAGCTCGGAGCATCTGGGCTGGACGACCTCACTCCTCTTCCCGGAGAAACAGCTCAGTTCCCTAGCACGAAGGCCACGCCAGCGCGGGGCGCGTCACCGTGGGACAGGAGCCGCTGCCCCACTACTGGCGCGTCTTCCCTCTCCCCTTCGGTCCCGCGGGAGGTCAGCCTTCTTCGGGGACAACGCTCTCCCACTCCCGGCATCACTGGGGCTGCGGGAAACCCCGCACCCAGGCCACCTCCCGCAAGGCGCCTCGCCGTCGCCTACCTTAGCCACTTTGGGAATCCGCTGTTTCCCGGCCGCAGTGGAGGCCGCCATGGCTGCAGCAGCAAAACTCGGGGAAAACTGCCCTCCGCCCCAGACCCCAAGAATAAGGTCCTGAGAGTTCACCAACAACACAAAGCTTTCCGACAACAACTGGGATTCCGGAACCGGAAGCGGAACTAGCTGGCCTGACCTTTGGCGTCCCGCACGCGCCGTGACGGAGGCGGCGCCGTTTCCATGGTAACTAGACTGCGCGTCCTCCTTGGAGCAGTGCTGCGTCTTGGTGTTGTGGGTGAGGTGTGTCCCGCTGGCCTGCTCCGCAGCGACACGGGGACTCGGTCCAGGTCGTCAAGGGCGCAACCCCAGGTCAGTCTCCTACCTGGGATGACCGTGCAAGGATGCGTGGATTTGTCAGGCTGTGGCGTCCTGCAAGGGGAGTAGGAACCAAGTTCTAATCTGTATGATCGAGAGGGAGGGACGAGAGATAGGCGAGGAAACTACAACTCCCGACATGACAAGGGGCGAGCCGCCGCGCCTGTAGGCTGTCCTGCGCTGCATTGCATTCTGGGCTTTGTAGTCTTCGCTGTCCACGCGCCCCCCCCCCTTCTGTTTTCTGGACACTTGTGCCAAAATAACACTAAGGCTTGTAATTTAAAATAACGAAAGGTACTTTGACGCTAGATGTGCTAGATATGAGTGAAAAAATGAAAATAAATTAGAACAACTAGAAAATAGCCCAGTCTTTTGGTAAGAAACATGTTTAAATTCCCTGTGAGAGTGCCTTAATTCAGTGTCCTCAACTGTAAAACAAGAATAGTAATAGCTATTTCGCTAGGATTAAAGAGAAAAGTCTATATAAAATGTTCAGTAAATTTTAACTGGTATAATACTTGACTTGTCTTCAAAAACAAAAAAGTCAAACAAGCAGATGTTTAAGATGATTTTTTTATTTTTTGAGTCTGGGATCTCACTTTGTCATCCGGGCTGGTCTTAAACTCCTGGGCTCAAGCAATCCTCCGGACTCATCCTCCCAAAGTGCAGGGATTGCATGGATGAACCACGCCTGGTATAAAATAGACTTAATTTTTGAAAAGAAGTTTTAAGTTCACAGCAAAATTGAGCAGAAGATACAGAGATTTCCTTCATACCTCATTGCCCACCCTTAACCCTCCCCCACGATCAACATTCTGTGCCAGAGTAGTACATTTGTTACAGTTGATGGACCTGCTTTGTCATGGCATTGTCACCCAAAGTTCATAGTTCATGTTAGGGTTCACTCTTGTTGGTGTGCATTTCATGGGATTGGGAAGACGTGTAATGGCATGTATCTAACATTAGAGTACCATGCAGAGTAGTTTCACTGCCCTGAAGATCCTCTGCGCTCCTGCCAATTCATCAATCCTTCCCCAAATCCCTGGCAGCTACTGATCTTTTTACTGTCTGCATAGTCTTGCCTTTTTATAATGTATAGTTGGAGTCATATAATATGTAGCCTTTTAGATGGGCTTCTTTTACTTTGTTATATGTGTTTAAGTTACCTCCATGTTTTTTCATGGCTTGACAATTCATCAGTTAAGAGAACTTCCACAGTTGAAAATCTCCTTTTGATGTTTGGAAATATATATATTTATGTATGAAGTAATATTATGTCTGCCTTTTTTGCAGATATTTCTTTCAAAAGAAGATTTACACAGATTTCCAGTACTGCAATCAGTTATAGCCAATATCAAAATGTTTGCCATAATTCTGTATCATGCATATTATTTAAATATCTTAAGTTCTCTCACTTTTCAAAATTTAAATAAATTGAATGAGAAGATGTTGTATCACTATTATAAAGGGAGGTCACCTAGCAAAATAAACAACTATCTGTTAAAATAAAAAGATGTTTCCCTTAAGTGATTTTCCTTAAATTTATAATGAGAAATTGTTGATTTAACAAAATAGCAATTTATTTAATCATCTCTAACTTCTGCTCAAGCATACAAACACCTTGGAATAGTTTACTTCTGGTCGCCATCTTTCCATGTTACATCTTTATTGTCTGACAACTCAGTTCAACTTTTTATTTAAAGAAAAAACTATCATCATTCTTACTTCTCTTTTGGCCATCAGTGCTTATTCAGATATACATGCATGTTTACCTTTGTATACCTCAACATTTCGTCTTGTATTCCACTCCTTTCTGATTTTAACTTTATTCTTCCTGAAATACACCTTTTTCTAGTTCTTTCAACAAGATTCTTTGAGTGCTGATTTCTTTCAGTCTTTGTATGCAATTGTCTTTATCTCACTTTAATTTGTATTTATTATTTAGCTACGTATAGAAGTCTAGGTTAATGATTATTTTTCCCTTTGTATTTATTTATTTATTTATTTTTAGTTGGAGTGTCACTCTGTCATCCAGGCTGGAGTGCAGTAGCACAGTCACAGCTACTGCAGTCTCTATCTGCTGGGCTCAGGTGATCCTTCTGCCTCAGCCTCCTGAATAGCTGAGATGACAGGTGCATACCACTAAGCCTGGCTAATTTTTTTAGAGATGAGGTCTTGCTGTTTATCCAGGCTGGTCTCAAATTCCTGGGCTCAAGGGATCCTACTGCCTCTATCTCCCAAAATGCTAGGATTACACTTGTGAGCCACCATGTCCAACCATGAAAGGTCTTTTTTTTTTTTTTGAGTCAGAGTCTCACTCTGTCACCCAGGCTGGAGTACAGTGGCACAATCATGGCTACAGTAGCCTCAACCTTTTGGGCTCAGATGATCCTTCCACCTCAGCCTTCCAAAAGCTGGGACTAGAGTCCATGCCACCATGCCTAGATAATTTTTTGATTCATCATAGAGGTGAAGTCTTGCCAAGTTGCCCAGGCTGGTCTTAAGGGAACCCTCTCATCTTGCCTCACAAGATGCTGGGATTACAGGCGTGAGCCACCACACCCATATATCCCTTTATATTTTTAAAATACTTTTTATTCTAGTAGTCTGAAAACTCCAGCCAATAGGCTAAACTAAGCTCATTGCCTATTTTTGTATAGCCTGCGAGTAAAGGATTTTTATTTTTGCATTTGAAAAAAGTCAAGGGATATTACATGACACGTAAAAATTTCAGTGTCCATAAGTAAAGTTGTATTGGAATACGCTCATCTGTGTTCATATTGTATGTGGCTGTTATTGTGTTACAGTAGCAGAGTTGAGTCCTTGTGCAGAGAACATGTGGCCCATAATACCTAATACTTTTATTATCTGGCCCTTTACAGAAGACGTTTTCCATCCGTGTACATCAGGCTTCTGTTATTGCTGTTGAGAAATAGTCTGTTGGTCTAATTATTATTCTTTCATAGGCAGTCTGTCTTTTACCTGACTGCTTTGCAGTTTTATCTTTGTTTTTAGAGTTTTGTCATTTCACTACTTTGTATTTAGGTTTTGTTTTTATTTTCAGCTTAGAACTGAAGATTCATATCTTGTATCAATTCTAAAAATCATTAGCCATTACTTTCAGACATTTCATTATTCTTTTTGGAATTCCTATAAGACATAGATTTTTTTTTCATTTTGTCTTATGTTTATCTTAACTGCACTCTGTTTTTTTCCTAATTCTATGTTTTTCTAGATAATTTGTCCATAACTGTCTCTCAGTTTATTCTCTTCAATCTTGTCTGTTTCTAACCCATCCAATTAGCTTAAATTTCAATAGCTATATTTTCCATTTAAAATGTCTGTTCTTCTTTAAGCTACCTGTTTTTTTTTTTCTCTCATGACTTGGATTTCTCTTTCTGTATTATAAGCATTCATAGTTTATAGTCTCTTTCAGAATCTATTATTTAAATTTATTGGTGACTACCATAATACCACATAGGTAGTGTGGACTGAAATGACACACAAACTTTAATCTTGAGTTTTGACTTCTCAGAAGTATTTTTACTTTGTTTTCTACCTAGAGTTTTGGGTAGGGAAATCTTCCTTTTATCTTCCTTGGACTGATGTGTTTAGTTGTTCTAGTTCTCTCATTCACTGAGGGTCCCATCTCCCCCCGCCCCCAATCCTGGTTGGATGCATAGTTTTAGTTTCAGTTTTCTATTTGGAATGAGATCCATGCTGCCCCCATGAAGTGTCAAAACTCTGGTCCTGTATCAGGGTCTGTATCAGCTTTGATCAATTCCTGAGCAGTATCATTGCCACAGGGTGGAGAATTTCTCCTCTTGTTTGCTCTCTTCCTTCTTTTTTCTCAAATTCAGCTTTCTAATTATACTTTCTAATAAGAAGGTATAATTAATAATATAATTTCTAATAAGAAAGTTTTTTATTCATAATATATACCTGTAGCCTTAGTGTATAACATCATAATTCACAAGATGTCTCATTCCAATTTAGCTTTTAAGTTAAAGCCGAAACAAGTAATGACAATATTTATGGCTAGCTTTTTTGTGTGCTTGTTTGCTTTATAGAGACGAGGTATCACTATGTTGCCTAGGCTGGTCTCTAATTCCTAGGCTCAAACTCCTGGGCTTAAGCAGTCCTCCTGCCTCAGCCTCTCAAAGTGCTGGAATTACAGGTGTGAGCCACCATGCCTGGTGTATGGCTAGCTTTGACAGGAGTCTAGACATCATTGACTTCCCTGTTTTATTGTTTTCTCTGTTTTGAGTTCACCGATTAGTATATAATAAAATGATTTTCCCTAGGAAGGAGAGAGGGAGTGAAGGAGAGAGAAAAAGAAAGAAAGAGACAGACAGACATTGAGCAAGAAACTGAAATAATTTTGTGACCAACTTTTTCTGTCAGCAGCATTTCCCTGAGTATCTTTCTGGAACATTAGATTTCCCACTGTGCTGTTATTAGAGATTCTGTTCCAAAAGAGTCTGGGAAAGACTGGATTATATGAATAAAATAGGTTACTTTATTATGGAACTTATCAAAGACTTTAATGGGCATGGGGATCCATCAGGGCTATTGCAAGCATTTCCTGCACTGATTGGACCACAGAACTTTTTTAGCCTCAAAATATTTCTTGAAACTGCTTCCTTTAGTGTTCCAGTTTGGGGAGCTGTATTTGTAACATGGCAGCAGCTGTCAGTATTTTCCCTGTAACTTCTGACCACATGCCTTGGTACCTGATTAAAGAGAAGACGACACTGACTCTATAAATAATTCTTTTCAATAAATAATTCTTTTCAATTTGTTTCAATCCTATTGTTAGAATATTTTAAAGCAACTTTGTTGGAAACAAAGAATATAGTTGTAGACATTTCTAAACAGGCCAATTCTCAGAAACGTCATTCTTCTGTGGAGAAACATGTCGTCTGGTTTGCAGTGACAGTCGTCACAGACAATATCCCAGGGGGGCGGGGGGAACTATGTCGCACCAGCACTCCCGTACTGTGTTCACAATGACCATATTAAAATTGAGTTAATGTTCCATTTTGTGAGTACTGTAACAAACTGACTTTTCCTGTTAGATTAATAGTGGGCTTCTTTCTTTTGGGGACAGGATGAAAAATGTCAGTTCTCACTTCTCCAAGAGGAAAGGTGGAAATTGTTCACTGCCGAAGAACAGAATCGCAGGATATTTACTGTATCAAAAGCCTCATTAGAAAATTTACCCAGAAGCTGTTTGGGAGGCTTAATATAATCTATCTTCTGTAAGTACACAACTAACTAAGCCCGAGAATGTTTATCAATTTTATGACATACCAGAAAGGGACTGGAGACTCCTTTGTCTTTATGGGGCTTACAGCAAGAAAATGGACCACTTAGTGGGGAAAAAAAAACCTCTGGGAACAGTCAGCCTCTGTGTCCTGATATGCAGTTCGAAAAGGTTTCCATGGGCTTTGGTTTTAGGCAAACTTGGATTCAGATCTCAACTGCCCCACTCACTAGTGGAGTCACTTTGGGCAAATTAATAACAATGGTTTCCAGATTTTGAGAATGTATTTTATGTCAGGCTTCGTACTTTGCCAACGTTATCTTATTTCATTGTTCTGATACTTCTTTGAGACAGCTACTATCGTGTCCATTTCACAGAACAATAGGAGGCCAGTCCCAAGGTCAAGCAGTTAGTGACAAAGCCTGGATTTACTCTTAACTGCTGCTATTAAAATGTTCTCCTAAACTTTAAAATATGCACATTTATTTTTCTCAAAAGCCCTTCTTTGCTCTCCCTGTTTTGTTTATTTATAGACCTCTGTGGACACCAGAATATAAATATCCTTTAGTCTGTTCCTCATTATTTTTATTGAAAATATGAGATAACCTAGTTTTTTGGATTTCATTAAGCCAAATATTTTGGATTTCATAAAACTGTTTTTTAAATATTTGCATTTATTCTTCATTTAACTTTTAAAACACTACTATAGTTGAATACTAAAACAAAAACAATAGCAAGTAGTGAGCATATTATGATTACAGTCCTTCTCTCATTCACTATTGCACAAACAATGCCAGCAGGAAGTGTAATTCTGGCCCTTTAAGAGATTTGACACCGAACACCCCCTCGTGGATGATGTTCATCTTCCTCATATGCTTCTCCATTATAATTGCACCTGACTGGATCAGAGTCCACCAGTTCTACTTGATTCATTCCATCAGTCTTTTCCACTTCCCTTCTCTCGGGTAGGAGTTTTTCCAGCTAAGAGAGTTTATCAGGAGAGAGAAAACCATTCTCAGGAAAGTTCTCCTTAAATTTGATGGTTAGGCGACCCTTTTCATATGGTCTACGATAAATTGGTGTGCCTTCATTTAGGACACACTTGATATCTCCATGCTTGACAATCTGACCTGGATGAGAGGTGATGACTATAGTTTGATTGTCAAGAATAAATATTGGCTTTTGGAAGCCACATAATGCTTCAACCAGTTGTATGTTCATACATATGAAAAGGTCTTCTCCTCTTCGAGTAAAAACAGCATGGTTCTTCTGATCTAACATAAGGATAATATCTCCTGGCTCCAGTCCTAGTTCTTGGTCTCCTTCACCATGGAATGTTATCTTCTGGCCATCTTACATGCCTTTGTCAATATGAAATTCTAGAATCTTCTTCTCCTGAACTATCTTCATTCCACTGCAGCTTTTACATCTATTTTAGGACTGATCTGTTTCCCATGACCCTGGCACTCCATGCACAGATTGAATTTGCTGAACCATTCCAGGTTCTAGCTGATGAATTCTTATTTGCATTCCAGTACCTTGGCAATTGGAACAGCACTCTACCACTCCTTTCTTACCACCTTTGCCTTTACATTTTTAACAAATTATGTTCTTTTGCAGAGCCAATTTTCTTTTTGCACCATTCTATAAATCTTTTAAGGTTACTGAGAGCTGATGCACGACATCCTTAACTCTTCTTTCTCTCTGCATCCTTCCAACTCTTCCAAAAAATATGTCAAAGATGTCCATGGGGGAACCAAAACCATCACCTGCTCCACCCTCTTTAATTGCGTATTCTCCTACTTTGTCATATAATTCCCTTTTCTTTGCATCAGAGAGAACTTCGTAAGCTTGAGAAATCTGTTTAATCTTCTCTCCTTCATTTGGATTCTTATCAGGATGGTACTTCAAGGCCAGTTTCCTATAAGCCTTTTTCAATCCTTCATGAGTGGCATTGGGTTTGACCCCCAAAACGTCATAGTAAGTGGTTTCTCTCACTATTTTCTATACCTGGTGAGTAGGCTGAAGCTGGCATGGGGGAGTGGGAAGGAGTGCACAGCTGAAGGCAGCTCAGGCAGCCGCTGCTCGCCAAGAATTCTGGAAAGCTCCCGATTTCATAAAGCTTTGTATCAAATACAATTTAAATGTTTAAACTAAGGCCAGCCTGAGACCTGAAAGTTTGTAGTTTCTGATTACTGCACTGATGAATGTAATATAAACTGGCAAGTTTTACTAGAGAACAGTCGAGCAATATGCTTAATATGCTTTAAAAATTTGTATACTAAGGACATGATTTAATTTTTTGGCAATATGGTGGACTGAATACCTTTATGACATCCACTGGATGGAAGCAACTCAGATGATATACATATACACACAAACACAAAAGAGAAGGATTGTACAGAGAGCATCATCAAACTGAGATTTTAAAACTCCATGAGATAAACAGGAAATAGTATCAGCTTTCTCCTTGAGGATTTTTGCCACATTCTAGAAACCTCATGTTTCTGTTTTGACAGCTTTGCAAATAATAGATGATAACTACTCCCACCTCCTAAAGAGGAAAGTATAAACTTCTTTATATAAAACTGGAATGTTCACTGTAAGGGTGAACAAGATATAAACCTACTGCATAAAAATGGACAGTAAAGAAACTAGCCTGTTTCAGTCTCAGCACAGAATGGAAAGGGAGAAATTCTCTCCTGAGATTTCATAAGCATGTGTTGATTTGAGGTCCATGTTTAATTATCTGTGTAGTCCCAAAAAACATCAAGGGAAGAATTTAATAAAAAATGGTTGGGCTCAGGAGCTCACACCTGTAATCTTGACGTTTTGGGAAACTGAGGCAGGATGATGACTTGAGGCCAGGAGTTTGAGACCAACCTGGGCAACATAGTATAGCCTTGTAGCTGCAAAAAAATAAAATGAAACCAGATGGTCACAGGTTGATGGTGTGTCCAAGAGTCTGGCTGAAATAAATACAAATTAGGTCTGAAAGGATGGAGCTTCAAATAATTCAGACTCCAAATAATACCCTCAGATAAAGTTCTAAGAAGCATGAACACACAGTCAAAAATCATAACTATACAAGGAAACACACATCATTAGTGAGAACCAGCAACAACAACAACAACAATTATGCAGGACAATTGACTCTTAAAGACTTCAGATATGAAGTTAAGCAAAGAATGTAAAATAACTCTATTTACTATCTACAATAAAAAGATAGGTTTTAAAAAGATGACCAAGTAATAAAAAGACAGTGAAAATAAATAATCAGGTTTGAACAGAAGTCAAATAGATCATTTAGATATGAGAATATAGTTTAAATTAAAAGCTAAGTGGATGAATTAAACATCATCATAGGCATAGTGAAAGACAGAAGTAATGAGCTGGAGGATCAATACCAATAAATTATCCATAATTCAAAACAAAGAGAGAAAACAGAGTGGAACCTGGGACCTAGTCTAGTCAGACTTCTGGCAGGAGATAATAGGAAGCTGAGTTAATATTTGAAGAGAAAATGACTGAGAATTTTCCAAA
Source organism: Carlito syrichta (assembly GCF_000164805.1). Classification (NCBI taxonomy): domain Eukaryota; kingdom Metazoa; phylum Chordata; class Mammalia; order Primates; family Tarsiidae; genus Carlito; species Carlito syrichta. The sequence goes on along the minus strand of NW_007231443.1, from coordinate 12,578 downwards.
ATTGTAGGAAGGCACCAATTCTTAGATCCAGAACATTTAATGAAACCCAAACAGGATAAATATATAGAGAAATCCACCTCTAAACACATTATAATGAAACAGCAAAACACCACAGATAAAAAGATCTGAAAAATAACCAGAAAGAAAAGATAAATTACTGGCAAGGAACTAAAGATTAGACTAATAGATAATTCCTTACCAGCCACAATGGTATAAGATAGTAGAATGTTGTTAATATTGAAGAGAAAATAACATCAATTTGGAATTGTATACCCAGCAAAACAAAAGACCTAGGGAAAAACGAATGTATTTTTCAACAAACAAAAACCGAGACCGTTTACCCATAGACTCTAGATAAAGGAAATTCCTCAGAATATTCTCTCGAAAGAACAAAGAGTATCTCAGTTTGAAAGCCCAAGACACAAGAAGGAATGTAAACAAAAATATGGGCAAGCAAAATATGTGGGTAAATCTAAGAAAAAACATGGCTTGTATAAAACAATGATATTAGTAATGACTAATTTGTGAGGTATAGATTATATGTTAGAACTAAAATACAAAAACAGGATATAAACTGGAAGGAGCGTGAGTAGCCTGAATGCATTCTTCAGGAAGGGGTGGTGAGTGGTACAGTGAGATGCTCCCTTCCCTCCCATGACCTGTGCATCCTGGCCCCTGTGCCCTTGCCTTGTCCCTTCTCACACTGAATCAGGGCTGGCCCCGAAGTACTAATAGAAAACAGCAGAAGAAAGTTGGGCACGGTGGCTCTGTGCACTTTGGGAGGCCAAAGTGAGAGGATTGCCTGAGCCTGTGGGTTCAAGACCAGCCTGGGCAACTTGGAAGACCTTGTCTCTACAGTAAATCACAAAAACTAACTGGGCATGGTGGCAGGCATCTGTAGTTCCAGCTACTTGGAAGGCTGAGGCAGAAGGATCACCTAAGCCCAGCAGGGCAAGGCTGCAGTGGCTGTGGGTGTGCCACTGCACTCCAGCCTGGGCAATAAGAGTGAGACTCCAACTCAAAAAAAAAAAAAAAGAAAGAAAGAAAGAAAGAAAACAGCAGAAGTGACACTTGATGACTTCAGGTCTAAGTCATAGGAAGTCTTGCATCTTCCACTGGGTCTCTTGGGATGCTCTCTCTCAGAACCCAGATGCCACACTGGTAAAAGCTCAAGTCACATGGCCACACACAGGTGCTTCATTTGACATCCTTGGCCAAGCTCCCAGCCAACAGCCACCCTCAGCTGCTAGCAATGTGAGTGAGCCAGTTTAGACAGAGTCTTTAGATGACATTAGCTGCAGCTATGTTATGTCTGCCATAGCGTGAGAGACCTTACACAAAAATTGCTCAGTTAAACCCGCCCACAGAACCGTGGGAGAGAGAATAATTGTTGCTATAAGGCACTAAGCTTTGGAACAGTTTCTTACATATCAATTAATAACTGAAACAGAAGATAAAGACTTTGTTAGGAATATCTGTTAACATGGTTAGGATCATTACTAAGAGAATAGGCATAGAAATTATAACTTCTGATCTATAGAAGGGAAAAAACGGAACAAGCTAATGCCGTAATCCTAGCGCTTTGGGAGGCTGAGGTGGGAGAATCACTTGAGCCCAGACATTCGAGATCAACCTAGGCAACATAGCAAGCCCTTGTCTCTGCAAAAATATGAAAACAATTAGCCAGACATGGTGGTGCACATCTGTAGTCTCAGCTACTCAGGAAACTGAGGCAAAAGGAGCGTCTGAGCCCAGGAGGTTGAGGCTATGGTGAGCCATGATTCTGTTACTACACTCCAGGGTACATGACAGAGTGAGAAACCAACTCCAAAAAATAAAATTAAAAAAAATAAAATAAACAAAAACCTGAAATCTAAAAGTCAAGAAAAGAGGAATAAAGAAGAAACAAAAAACATGGGATTATTAAAGTCACATAAGAAGAAGATAGAAAAAATTCAACTATATCAGTAATCATAATAAATGTATTTGGACATAATTATTCAGTTAAAAAATTAAGATAGATTGACTGAAAACAAAACAAAAAAGTCATATTTTATTCATGAGACATACCTAGAATATACAGTTACAAAATATTTAAAGTCAAAGTATTGGGGAAAATTATATACCAGTCAAACTCTCATTTAAAAAAGGGGGCTATTATTGCTGTATCAACTGCAGACAGCATATAGTTAGGGGCAAAAAGCATCACAACAGATAAAGAGGGTCAGTATATAATGATAAAATGTTTAACTCTTAGCTGCCCTATGACAACTTTAAATTTATATGTTCCTAATGACACAGTTTCAGAGTATAGAGAGCAAAAATCGGTAGAACCAAAAGATGAAATAGACAGACTCACCATCATAATGGGAGACTTTGCTTGGTTCTCTTAATAAATGGGATATCAAGCAACTAAGAATAATTATATAAAAGATTCCAACAGCAGCACAGTTAAATAAATTGATCTGATGGACATATGTAACGTACTGATATGTTGGTATTGGAAAATTCAAAATCGTGTCAGGTGTACTTGAAAACATGTATAAAAATGACCATCTCCTAGTCTATAAAGCAGGCTCAACAAATTTCAGTGCTTAGTATCATACATAACATGTTCTTTTCCCCCAATGCAATGGAGCTAGAAGTCAATAACAGCAAAGTAGTTAAGAAACCCTCATATGTTTGAAAATTTAAAAATGCAATTATGAATAATTATGGATCAAGAAAGATAAAAAAATTTTAATACACCGAGTTGAATGAAAATTAAAATGTATTTATATTATATTAAATCTGCCTGTAAATATAATACATGTTATATATAAAATATGTAAACTTAAGCTTGTGTCATACAGCTAAAGCCAGTGTGTACATTTATTGCATCTGAGGCACCCATACCTCTTTGTATTGTGTCCTCCTATTGTAGCCCCCACCTTTCAGATCTGGGCTGGGCCTGTGACTCACCTGATAGGATGTGACGGAAGTGGGGCTGTCCTGGTACCAGGCCCAGCCCTTGAGAGGCCTAGCAGCAGGGCTGGCACCAGGGAGAGACAATGGAGGTATATAGGGTGCTTGCTCTTGGTGCTAGCCCTGTTCAAACCTGAGTGAGTACTTCCTTCCACACTGAACCCTAGGCTCTTGTCCTGCCTCACTCTTGGTGGAAACCTTGCAGCTTTTGATTTTGTTCTCTCAGGAGTCTTGCACCACCATGTAACAGTCTGGCTATTCTGCTGTAGAGAACCCAGCCAGAAAGGCCATAACACAAGGGAAAAGGGGTACAACTGCGTGGAGGAGAATGGAGGAGCCCTGGCCTCTACAAGAAGAAAGGCCTAGGTCAGCTTTTCCAGTAGACCCTGGCCTGCTCAAACCACCCTCGCCAAGGCAGAAGACATGCACGTAAAGAAGCCATCTTGGGGGTTTTTTCCCAGCAGATACCCACACTGTACCCTGTCTGAATTTCTAACCCATAGAGTCATGGGCGAATGAAAAGGGTAGCCATTAATTATGAGGAATTTGTGATGCAGAAATAGATGAACAAAGCAGCAGGTCTAAAAGGGAACTTATAACCTTACGTACTTACAGTAGAAGACAAGAAGGGCCTAAAGTAAGCATTCTAAGTTTACTTCTGAGTTAGGACAAGAAGAATAGAATCAACTTCAAGAAAACAGAATAAAGGAAGTAAAGGATGAGAGTGCATATTTCATGAAATAGGAAGCAAGCATCTAGTAGAGGACAACCAAAGTCAAAGGTTAGTTTTTTAAAAAAGACTAAAAAAAGGGAAACTTCTCATGGGATTAATAAAGACAAAAAGTAAGACTATAAAAAAACCGTGAAAAGATGTTCTGGAAATGAAGCAGGTGATTAAAAAGGTATTCTAGATCTACAATCCTTTGACCAAATCTCTGAGGACTAGTTGTGTTTCAGAATGCACAATTTTAAAAATTAGTTTCATGCATTGATCAAATATTATTGAACTCCACCAGCAAGGGCTAGAGAGGTTACCTATAATCATACACATTAATATTCCTGTTGTAAAAATGTAAGAATATTCTCTAAATGGGATTACTGTAGACTAACTTCACATCACTTCAAGTTCAATTTTGGAGTTATATAATAAGCTTTCTGTTTTTAGGGTTTTATGGATTTTGAAGGGACTGGGGACCTGTATAAAAAGCTTCATGCAAATATATTTGAAAACATTGGTTTCTATTTAGTAGAAAAATAAAGTTTCTTAAAATCAATGTAAGATATGATAGAAACCCATTAAATTGAATTGGTGCTTTTAAATCTTCCCATTAATAAAAATAGCAGGCACAACTGCCTTTACAAGGCAGTTCTATCAAACATTCAAGGATTAAGTACATTCCAACAAGTCAAACTTCTTGGGAGCAGAAAGACAGAGAATACTTTTGAGCTCATTTCGTGAGACTGGCATCATGTTAATATAAAAATCAGACAAGAAAGGAAGGCTAACGACCATTCTCACATAGAAGGAGAAATGTAAATTACATCCGATCTTGCTCATAAAAATGAATGTAAAAATTCTAAAGAAAATACTAGGAAAGGAATCCTAATAATACATCATGGTCAAAGCAAATTGATCCTGAAATTCAAGGTTGGTTTGATATTAGAAAATTGATTTGTCTAAGTCACCATAGTAACAGATTAGAGGAGAAAAACTATATAATCATCTTAATAAGCACAAACATTTGAAAAGTTCAAATTTCATTTTGAGTAATAATTCAACAAAATAAGAATATAAGAAAGTTCCCATAGTGTGCTAAAGTTACCTTAAAAAAGCTTTAATAAGCATCATACATAATGATCAACTATGAAAAGAACTCCTTTCACTAGAATGAGAATGCCTGTTTTCATAGCTTCTGTTCAACAGTGAACTGGATATCTTAGCTTTTGCAACAAGAAAAATAAATAAATGCAATCAGATTAAAATGAAGAATCAAAATTGTCATTATTTGTAGGCAATATATTCTCTGTGTAGAAAATCAGAAGGACTAGTAAAAGAATTAATACAAAACTTTAAAGTTACTAGTTATTAAGTCATTAAACAAAAACCAATTCATTTTTATATACTAGCAATGAACATTTAGAAAACATTTTACTATTTACACTTATGCCAAACAATGTGGTACATTCTTGTCACCAGTGGTACAAGTGACAAGATGACCCCAAGTCCATTATAGGGTAAATGGTCAATGATTGAAATTAATTAATTAATGCCTAAATACAGTAGCCCCCCCCTCCCCGATCTAGGGCAAATGCTTTCCAAGGGGCATACATTCCAAGACCCCCAGTGGATGCCTGAAGCCGAGGCCAATACCACAGCTGAATTCCATCAGTCAGAGCACATTTCTGTTCATGTTTCCCATCCACAAATTTAATGTCTTTTCCATCCTAAATAAGCACATATCATGCACCATGGCTGTAACTTCTGCAGTTAGAGGTATGACAGAAAATCTATCACAATTTTTTTCACCTTCACAATTTTGTGGATAGAAGATTTGTTCTTACTGTATGTGTTAGCAATCTCAACATACAATTTTTTTTTATTGTCGAGAATTTTTACCTTTTCGCTTAAAGGAAGCACTTTGCAGATTCTTTTTGGCATATTTGAATCACAGCATCACTATTCTTGCGTTTTGAAGCCATTATTAAGCAAAAATAGGGGTGACTTGAACCCAAGCCTCGTGATAACCGAGATGGTTCCTAAACGACAGAGTGTCTGCAGTGTGAATCTGCTGGATAAAGGGTGATTCACTTCCAGAATGGGACAGAGTGAGATGGTGAGAGATTTCATCATGCTGCTTTTAACAGCATGCAATTTAAAACATATGCATTGTTTATTTCTGGAATGTTCCATTTAATATTTGTTGACTGAGGTTCACCATAGGCAACTGAAACTGTAAACTGTGAAACCACAGATGGAAGGAACTACTGTAAATCAAGCAGAATACCACATTTTGGATAGGAAAATTCGATATCATAAAGTCAATTCCCGCCAACCCCAGTCAAAAGAATTATTTGTTGAATTTGATAATGTAACTTTAAATGTATATGGGCAAGCAAAGAATCAGGACAATCTGAAAGAAGAAAAGTAAGTCAGGGAGATTTGCCAACTAAAGACTCATTGTAGGCATAGTAATCAGGGCAGCATGGTAATGGCCAAGGAATTGCCAAAAACCCATGGACCAGGATAGAGATCCCAGAAAGACTCATACATACACTAAAACTTGGTGATAACAAAGCCTACATGATGGCATCAGTGGAGAAAGGATGTGCTGTTCAATAAATGGTGCTGGGACAATTTGTTATTCATTTGGAAAAGAAGATAAATGTAAATACCCACTTTGTGTTATACAAACATTTCAAAAGTAAGTTCTGGGTAAATTTATGACGTAAGTGTGACAAACATCTAGCATCGATGACAGTACCTCCTGGATTCCAAGTTCATCTGCCTAGCTTGGAGGTAGTAGGGGGGTGCTTAGTACCCAGCATGATCTTCGCTGCCTCCATGCACTCCTCCTACGTGCTCCATCCCGGGAACTCCCGCAGCACCAGCCTTCTTCTTGCTCAGAACCCACGCTACTCACATCTTGTATCAGCAAAGGTGGTCAGTTCCTTTGGTCTGAGCAGGACTTGTCAGAGGCCATCAGGTTTAGTCTTTGATGGCCAGTTATTTGGGAAGGCAAAACTTATACTCTTGTGGGGTCTTGGTGTGGTTGTAAGGGTACCTCAAATCCAGGTGTATCCTGTGTTTAGATTTCCTGAATTGACAGGTAGGAAAATATAATTTATGTCACATGGGAGGGGAGTAATAAAACAATTTGTGTTCAAATGGGATCCTTATAACTGAAAAGGTTACAGCCCACCTTAGAAGCCAGTATCTTTTCAGATGTAAAAAGAAATTTATATTTTTATGAATGTTCTGGAGCTTCCAAAACAGCTGCTACCAAACCCATGTAGTCTTCTATTTTTTAATAATAGGCAACTCCTCTCTCCTGGCCATGCCAACCCAAGGCTTAATGGCTTGTTTTACAGACATTTCAAAAAACAGTGGTTCTTTCTCTGGTCCAGTTATCCAGTTTTTATTTTATTGATTGCCTGCTCGGTCACAGAGGTATATGAATGAATAAAATTGGTCCCACCTAAAAATTTGGCACAATTTTACGGGAGAAAATGAGCAGATTGGGCATGGCAGGTGAGTAGAGACGGGGCTAAAAGAGCCCTATGCCTGGTGCAGGCCTCCCAGTGGCAATGAGGGCAAGGAGCATGCTCCAGACTGCAGTTCCCTGTCCAGTGGTGCAAGGGAGCTCTGGGGTCTCACTCTCTCTCTCTTTCCCTCTTGCTCTCTCTCTCTCTTTTATTTTTTGAAGTTGGAGTCTCACTCTGTCGCCCAGGCTGGAGTGCAGTGGCATGCTCACAGCCACCACAGCCTCGACCTGCTGTGCTCTGGTGATCCTTCTGCCTCAGCCTTCAAAGTAGCTGGAACTACAGGCATGCACTACCATGCCCGGCTTACTTTTTAATTTATTGTAGAGACGAGGACTTACCAAGCTGCCCAGGCTGGTCTCAAACCCTTGAGCTCAGGCAATCCTCTCACCTTGGCCTCTCAGAGTCCTGGGATTACAGGCATGAGCCACCATGCCTGGCTCTCTCTTTTTAAATCAAGCAGAAAAGATGATGGTGTTTCAACAAGATTTTCATCAAATATAGTTAAAGAAAATAAATTTTGCCTGTACTTGGAAAATTTCTTCAACTAGTTGAATAAATGAGACATTAATGAAAAGAGTTCTAATTTTTAGTGTGTGTATGTTTGTGTGTGTGTGTGTGTGTGTGTGTGTGTGTGTGTGTGTGTGTTAATAGGACTCCTTTTTTTGGATTTGGCTGATTACAAAGAACAGTTTAAAATCCAGCTTTCAGAAACATGCCTTCTCCCTATACCTCCTCCCCCTCTTTCTCCCTTCTTTGCTCCTGTGATGATTTTGATCTGTCCTATTGAGGACTTAATGGCTAAGAGGTAATAAGAAGTGGAAATTATATACACAAAAGGATAATGCTACAAAAGTTAATTTTAACAATCAGCTATTTAGAAATTGTAGTGCGTTTTCCTATTGAAACAAAGTAATTCATGGCTGGCTTCCCAGGCCAACCCACAAAAGCTTATTTAATCTAGAATGTCTGTGCCATGTAGTATTGTGCTAATTGGACCATAGAATCCAGCCAGTATCCGAAGTTTCCCATGGATAAATGCATTTTGAGTTAGAATTGGGATTCCAGGAATACACTGTCCCTTGCTCCCCTGAGAGGATGGTAGCTGCGTTGTTCCCAATTCTTACCTAGTTTCTCCTTTCCACAATCACCACTATCGTCAGAGCTGACACTTATGGGATCTTGTGTCTTGGTCTAGAATCTGAATTAGAGGGAGGACTCTCAGCTCAAGGCCACAGGTCATGGCTCTAGGACCCTGAGCAAGAGGAGCCCCGAAGACCAGGAGCTAGAGGGGGATGCCTTAGGGGTTGTAGGAGGGTCACGGGTGTCAGGGAGAAATCATGGGCTGCATCCTGTTGTTAAGGAGTCCCTGTGTGGATGCTGCATCCTAGAGACCCGAGGGACAGTCTGCTGCCTCCTTCCTCTGATGGGGCTTGGGTGGGACCCTGGGTCAGGCCTATCCCTGTTTCATTCTCCCACGGCTGAGGGGTGTGATCATACATGGCTATCTGTGACTTCCTGTGAGGGGACAGTGGCTTCAGGTACTGAGGCTGACCTCCCCAGCACAAAATCTCCCAGAGATGCCCATACCTCTTGTGGTACCCAGAAGGTTTTACTTGGTAAATACATGAGAAACTTTGTTTTAAATGTTATATCTTTATTTTTATATTTAACTTCTATTTGTAGTAAAGACATAATAACTGGTTTTCCATTTATGATACCAGTGTAAGTTTCCTGTTAAAATTTTAAGCCAATGGGCAGTCAACAGACACATGAATAAGTGCTCAGCTTCACTAATCATCAGAGGAATGAAAATCAAAACCACATTGAGATACCACCTAACCCCAGTAAGAATGACCATCATTAATAAAACAAACAACAGATGCTGACAAAGATGAGGAGAAAAAGGAACACTTCTACACTGCTGGTGGGAATGCAAACTAGTGCAATCTCTATGGAAAACAGTGCAGCACTTTCTAAGAGAACTAGACATTGACTTTCCATATGACCCAGCAGTCCCCCTACTGGGAATATACCCGAAGGAACTCAAATCATTCTACAAAAAAGATACCTGCACACACGTGTTTATTGCAGCACTATGCACAATAAAAAAAACATGGAACTAATCGTGCTGCCCATTGAAACTGCACTGGATAAAAAAATATGGTATATTCACAGTAGAATATTAGCAGTTATATAGAAAGACAAACATATGGAATTTGCAGCAACTTGGATGGATTTAGAGTTTATAATTCTCAGTGATCTATCACAGAAACAAAGAACAGAGTACCACATGTTCTCACTCATAAGTGGATCCTGAACATTTACCATAATACTATAAGAAAGAGATTGGTTGCCAGGTATGGTGGCTCACACCTATAATCCCAGCACTTTGGGAGATTGAGGTGAGAGGATTGCCTGAGCCCATGGGTTTGAAACCAGCCTGAGCAACTTGATGAGACTTCATCTCTACAATAAATCAAAAAATTAACTGGGTGTGTCAGTGTGTGCCCATAATTCCAGCTACTTGAAAAGCTGAAGTGGAAGAATTACTTGAGCCTAGCAGGTCGAGACTGCGATGACTGTGAGCGTGCCACCGCACTCCAGCTGGGCAACAGAGTGAGACTCCAACTCAAAAAACAAAACAAAACAAAACAGAAAGGGATTGGCAGTAGTGGTATACTGCCAGGGTGGGGGTGGGGGGAGTACATGACATCAATAAGAGTACCTGATCTCAAACCAGGCAAAGTGGGGACCAAAGGGAGACCCAAACTTTACCTGTACAATGACCACTTGTATACCTAATCCCGAATTGTATCCCACATCTTTAAAATAAAAAAATTTTAAGTCAGGCATACACTGACTTAAAGAAAAATGCAGAAAGTGCACATGTGTGAGAAACTACTGTTTGCCAAACTGCTCTAGTAAAACAAAAAGCCATCAAGTGGGGGGAAAGCAGGCTGCAGATAGTATGGATTGTGCGAGTCCACTTTTAAAAACACACAGTGTGCATTTCAACATATGCTGCCCTCACAGACTTAGAAGCCATGGTGTCAACAGTGGTTGCTTGTGGTATTGAACGTGGTTTTTCCAATTTTTTTCTCTTCTTGCATGTATTTTCCTGTTTCTGTCTGCACTGATGATATATTCCTTTTGTGATAACACGTAGGAAGTACATCTGACCATCTGTTCTCCCATCATTTCTTCCCTTCCTCCATCAGCTCTAAGTAGGCTTTCTTCTCCCTTATTTCCCTCAAGAAGGAAAATAGGTAACTCCCACCTTCTTTGTTTTTTAAAGGAATGTTTACATCTTTTTCCCTTCAACTTAAGATACCGGTAGATTTCATTTCACCAAGAAAATGAAAGCTGCATTTAAGTGTATAGGCAAATGGTTCCTTGTGTAGTTAACTATATGCTGTCTTTAGGTGATAGCTCTCACTGTCTTGACAGGCCACAGGACAGGACAGCAACTGGGTGAGATCATCAAGACAGCCCCTTTGGGATAGCCCCAGAACCAGAGTCGGAAGACCAAATCTTCCTCCTTTGGCTTTGTTAACTCACTAGGTCGCCTTAGTTTAGCAAGACCCAGGAGAGTCTCCATTTCTGCAGCTGGGTTAGGTGATATCTCAGCTGTTCAGATTCCATGTGAATCAGTTAGCTCAGGGTTGGAAGAAATTGTTTAAGAATGCTGATAGCGATGGAGCTAAACTCACAGCTTTGCTGCTCTACATAGTCCTATACAGGAAGTTCCCAGCATATGAATGAGTTCGGTTCCGAGAGCACATTTAGCCTAGGTACCCACTTAGGCTAACACAGTTAGCCTAAGTACCCAGGTAACACAATCGACTGACTACATAGTATTGTATGTATTTAATGGACTATACTGATACCTGGTTGAGAGAAGTAATACATAAAAAAGCAGGTGTGCATCGTTAATTTATAGCTTGAATGTTCATATGTAGGGAACTTTCTATACCCTGTGCATGCCCTCAGTCCTGGGCAAAGGGGAACAGTTGGTGACCCTAGCTGACATGGTTAAGCCCACACAGCAGTATTGGCAATGGAGAGGGTGAGGGAAACTGTCAAATATTTTCCCAGTCAATCTTCAGGAAAGGGTATTAGATACTCGGTATCATAAATATGACACTTTTCTAATGAAACATAGTTTTATTTATTTATTTTGGTTTCTTTTTTACGTCCATAGCTTTAGAGGATGCAAATAGTTTTTGGTTATATAGATGCATGATATGGTAGCAAGAAGTCTGGGCTTTAAGTCTAAGGAAGCGTAATTTTCAATGAAAAATTTAGTTGATGGCACCAGTTGTTTTGAAATATCTATGCCCAGAGTAACTGCAACATCCTTCCACCTTTTGCAAAGATTCCTAGATCCCCATAAGGTGGCTGTGAGCCCAAGGAGGGAGAAGATGACACATCCTCACCTCACTTTATCATTTTATTCATGTTTGCAATTTTAACCATTTCCACAGGGAAAAAGCAAACCTTGCCATTACCCTCTACAATGACAAGGAAGAGATTATGGCACAAGCCACTTTCCTGGACTATCCCAACTGGAATGTTGCCAAGCAGGATGACTGGATACCATTGTTCAGGGAGCTCGACAGTGATATCCCGTGCACAGTAAGGATTCATTGCAATGCTTGATAGAACAGATGAAATTTTGAAGGGAAGTTATGAATTTGCAATCATGTCTTTCCAGGTTTTGGACTGAGCTGTCCAAACTTACACAGAATGTATATGACATCTTGACAGTTAAAAGTGAAGTTAGCTGGTGGGGAGAACAGGAGGGTTGAGAGCAAGGTCAGAGGGACTAGAAAGGGTAGTGGGTGGCCAAGCTAGCCGGCCGCTGGGAGTCCTCGGTCCTGCTGGGCACACTGGGGTTGGGAACAGGAATGGGTGGAAGCCTCAGACTTGTGCTTCCCAGTTCTCATACTACTCTCCGGGTGTCGGTGTCCGAGGTCTTTGATATGCTGGGAGGGCCCCTGTCATCTACACATTGGCACTTGTAAAAATGACAATAGAGCCTCAGACTTATGTTATACTTTATGATTTTCAAAGTGTCCTTGTGGACCTTGGTTCATTTGCTGTCTTCTGACTGTAGGCACATGACAGCCTGTCAGCTCACAGACTCTAGGTTAGTGGCTCCCAGGGTACCTGGTGCCAAGTACTTGCCCTGATGTGGCTTGCCAGAGCCAGGCCAAGGATAGGCCCCAGTTTCTATGGAGAGCCAGAGACTGAGACTCTGGGCAGCACTCTTGCCTGTTGGTGGAATTCAACAGCACATTTCCAGAGCCCTGATGTCAGATAAAGAGAAAATGTGAGATAAGTGCATGAGA
>NW_007231442.1:0-6207 GCF_000164805.1 Carlito syrichta | reverse complement strand
CTCAGCACTTCCTCCGCTCACCCCATCCAGTAGCATTTTTTCTGGTTCTTGTACTTCTCAGGGGGCATGCCATCATTTGCATTCTCCCCTCACTGTGCCTTCTGCTTCTTTTTTCTTATCTTTCTAATTGACCTTTCTCATTGCCCAGACTGGTCTTGAACTCCTGATCTCAAGTGGTCTTTCTGCCTTGGCCTCCCAAAGTGCTGGGATTACAGGTGTGAGCTACTGCACCTGGCCTGTACATCTTATTTGCATTCTTTTTCTCCTCTCTAGCCATTCTCCACCATGGTCAGTCAGAATTATGTGCTTTGTCCTTTCCATGTATAAAAAACTGTCACAGTATCTCAGGAACTTAAATCCAGATTCTACCTTGACTGACTTGATCTGACCTGTTTACACTCTCCAATTTCCTCTCTCCAGAGTCTCTTGAGTGCTCCTCCCCCTCTTGACACACTCGGCTACCATAGCTACCTCCTAATAGATAATTCTTACTCATTTTTCAGGCAAGCTTAGTTACCACTTCCTTGGGGAAGTCTAAGACCTCCCTCATTCTGTATGGGTGTCTCTTTTCCTTCCCCTCAGCATCTCCTAGCTGTCTCATGTAAGCACTTTCATAGAGTTGCATGTGCTTGTACACCCTGGCAATAACTCAATGTATAGTAGTTTCTGGACAAACATTGAATCAGTACAGATATCTGAAACAATGCATGTTTGAAGGTGTTATTTGTAGCTTCTAGCAACAAAATGTCACATCAGCCTTATAACCTTACCTCCATAACAGTATACTTGTGTAAGTATAGACTGTTGTTCAGTTAAACTGAGTAATCTGAGTTCAGCAAACTCTACATAGCACATAGGCTGATCCCCCTCAGCTCCACAATACTGTAAGATTAGTCAAATACATTTTTATGTTTTACAGGTACGAGAACTGATTCAAAATATCACCTGTCAGATGAATGTGATAATTTTCCATCTACATTATTTTCTGATTTTATTCCATAGCTGTCACTTGTTTAACTTACAGTGTCCTGCTCCTCCTAGATAGGTTGGATAAGCCAGGAGGTAAATCTCAGAGGGATATAAGTTGAATTCCCCTCATTAGAAATTTACATGTTGATCTTATACTTTTATGCCTTTTGTAGTTGAGTAATTGCTTGTGGGTATAAGGGAACGTGAGTCTCACTTATTTTTCCCCTTGTATCTAGATAATAAAAGGTCATCTACTAACACTAGTCAAAAATTTTGGCAACAAGGCAGTGCAAAGAAACACAAAAGCAGTGATAGATAATTTTGTTAAAAAACAAGAAGATGACAATTCAGAATGTGGAGTTGGTGAGTAATTTGCCCACTACAGCTCTTTGAGATTTTTTTTTCTTCTGCATGTGGTCAGCCAGTTTTCCCACCACCATTTACTGAAGATTTTAAAAATTTCATTCCATGTTTTAAGCCATTATACCTGATTTCCTTTTCTGATACAAAGCATTTCATTGCCAGCAATCTAGTCTGAAATATTCTCTTTGCTATTAACGCCCATAATATTTGTTTTTCCTTAAGTTAAAACTACTTAATCTGTGGTTAAGCCTAGCCATCTTACTTTTTAGCCAGAAGTAGTAAGTTAAAATGACAGCATTTTAACATACCTAACTTTAGTAATAAAGGTAGAGTAAGGAGTGGTCCTGGGCTTCTGACTATGGACTTTCCCCAGATCCACGCCTGATGTTGAAAACTGCTTAAATATTTAATTCAGTAAATTTTAAATCTCAGATGTGGTTGGCATAGACTTGATAGTAGAACGGAGACTTAGGTTCAGAAGACAGTATTGCCTCTTAATGTTTTCTGGGAGAAAACTTGACTTGGGCCCATTGCATAATTTGTTAACCTGGGATTTCTACCTCCTAGCAGCACTGTAAAGACTAAGCAATGTGTGTGACAGTATTTTAGCATCACACTCAACTCTGCTACTTTCCTTCCCCTCTCCAATAAATCAGACTTCTCATAAGTTGCTAAATGATGACAAAAACACTGACTAGATTGTCATGGTAATGTACTGTGGAAACTCCAGATGTTATATTTCAAGCATTATTGTCTGATTATTAAAAAACAGAAGAAACTAACCTGATAAAAAATACTTTTAATGGATGTTGTTGAGTTCTAACCGTCTGTAAGAAAAGGTCAAAGTGCTGATGACATCATTGTTGCAGGAGATCGGACATTGATAGATTGGGATCAAATTAGAGAGGAAGGTTCAAAATGGCAAAAGAAAAAATGGGCAGGTCAGTGTTGCATTGAAACATGTATTGTTTCTTTGAACTGTAGTTTTTATCATCTGTAACATGTCTATGCCTTATTTTTAGTAATGAAATCTCTATAAAAATGATAAAATTGAAAATGCTCCAGTTAGACCCTATGTCATGATTGATTCTATGTCGTCTGCTATGATTTATGCCATTAGTGGGATATTAAATGTTAAACTGATTTATAGCATGTCTTATTTGAGGTGACTCACTGCAAAAGATTAATAATATAGAAAATTAAGTCCATGGGGATAGTGTGAAGGGAATAAACATGCAAACCATTAGTAAACATTGTTGCTGTAGAACAGAAACTGATCATCTAGTGTGATAATTGACAAGGGCAAAATAACAAAGGAAAACCTTTCCATTATAAGAAGCATAGCAATTCTTAAGAGAGTTGGAGAGTTTTTTAGTTGGGGTCTCACTCTTTTGTCCCAGCTGGAATGCTGGGCATGCTCACAGCCAATCCTTCTGCCTCAGCCTCCCAAGTAGGAGGGACTACAGACATGTGCCACCATGCCTGGCAAATTTTTGGATTTGTGTGTGTGTGTGTTTTAGAGACAAGGTCTTGCTGTGTTTCCAAGGCTGGTTGCAAACTCCTGGGTTGATGCAATTCTCCCACTTTGTTTTTCCAAAGTGCTGGGATTACAGGCATGAGCCACTGTGCCCAGCGGTCTTTGAATTTTAGAAGTTTCTTACTTGGAACATTACATATGTTGGGTCATCTTTCACTGTTCAGGCATTAATCATGGCTATCAGAACAAGGCAGCAATATAACATCTTTTATCTGACAATGAAAAGCTAACACACTAATAATATGTTGCCAGAATATTTAGTGATTAATGCCATGGTGGTCTGCACCTCTACATGTTAAGTTTCCAGTGCTGCCTTGACAGTTTGCCTTGCTTCGGAGACTGAGGATGTGAGACCAGGGAAAGGATTTAAGGTAAGTTAGGCATTTAAGAAATGAAGCTGCAGAGTGTAGGCCAAGGATGTCAATTTAATTTCTAAAAAGAAATGGGATAGACCTTCAAAGAGAAGACAAAAGCAGTCTAAGCAGTATGTTTGAGAGTAGACTCTTCAGTTGTGGTGCTTTTATGTCTTGCAATGCATGCTTTTGTTTTAAACTTGAACACTACAGATCCATTCTGTAATGGGTGGAAAATGTGATTGAAAGACAAACCAGAAAAAGGAGATCTCTTAGAAGGGCAGAAGCCTGACTGATGACAGGTAATGCTGTCTGAAACTGTGTGGTAACTAGGCTGTATTTCAATCTAGTTTCTATAGTTGTGACTAAGTGTTAATGAAATGTAAATTTTCATTATCAAAGTGTGAATTTTTCCTTTTGTCTCAGAATTACCACCAATGAAGATATGCGTCTGTATTTGTGTCTAATGGAGCAATTGTTGAGCACTGAAAGTTTAGCTAGTGTAACTGAGCAAGTGAATATTTAATTAAATTCCAATAGCCACATGTACCTGGTCCTTGCTGTGGGGAGCAGAGCAGCTTCTCTGTTTCTCTAGTACTTAAGAATTGAGAATGAAATGATGGGATCTGCATCTGACTACGTTCTTAAACTCTTCAGTCCTTGTCATCTGAAATGGGAAGGCTTATTTTTTATTTATTTTATTTATTTATTTTTGAGTTGGAGTCTTTCTCTGTCGCCCAGACTGGAGTGTAGTGGCATGCTCCCGGCCATTGCAGTCTCAACCTGCTGGGTTCTGGAGATCCTTCCACCTCAGCCTTCCAAGTAGCTGGAACAAGAGGCATGCACTGCCATACCAGGCTAATTTTTTTAATTTATTGTAGAGACGAGGTCTCGCCAATTTGCACAGGTGGGTCTTGAACCCATGGGCTCAGGCGATCCACTCGCCTTGGCCTTCCAAATTGCTAGGATTGCAGGCTGAGCCACCGAGCCCAACCTTATTTTTTATTTTAGAGTTGTGGGGTACATGTTAGTATTTGCTACATAAGCAACTTGTGTGCAGGTGAAGGTTAAGCAAGTCCTTCCTCCATCCTGGTAGTCAACATGTTAACCAGTGTACGGTTATGAGTCCCTTGTCCTCGCATTCCAGTCTTTAGCAGTGCCCAGGTCTGCTGTTCCCACCTTTGCACTCCTGTGACCAGTGATCAGGGCTTGCTTATGAGTGAGAATATGCAGTATTCAGTTTTTTTTTTGTTTCTGTGATAGTTCACTTAGAATGATGGTCTCCACTGCATCCATGTTGCTGCATAGGACATAATTTTGTTCTTCCTTATGGCTGTTTAGTATTCCATGTGTACATTCCACATTTTCTTTATCCAGTCCACTTCCAGTGGGCATCTGGGATGGTTCCATGTTTTTGCTATTGTGAATAGTGCTGCAATGAACATACACATGCAGGTGTTTTTTTGGCAGAGTGACTTATCTTCCTCTGGGTATACTCCCAGAAGTAGGATTTCTGGATCATATGGAAGCTCAATTTGTAGCTATTTGAGAAAACACCACACTGCTGAAACTGGAAGGGTTTAATGGCAACTTTTTTTTTACTATTAATTCTGATATAAAAACTAAGATGTAGCTGGGTGTGTTGGCTCACGCCTATAATGCCAGCACTTTGGGAGGCTGAGGTGAGAGAATTGCCTGAGCCCACAGGCTTGAGAATAGCCTGGGCAACTTGGTGAGACCTCATCTCTACAGTAAATCAAAAAATTAGCCAGGCATGGTAACACACACCTGTGATGCCAGCTACTTGGAAGGCTGAGGCAGAAGGATCGCCTGTGGGTCAAGGCTGTGGTGGCTGTGAGCATACTCCTACACTCCAGCCTGGGTGACAGAGTGAGACTCCAACTCAAACAAACAAATAAAAACTAAAATGCTATAAAATAAAATACCAGAAAGAGGGTTAAGGCAAGACTCGGTCCTTGGGCAGGTGGCTGATTGTATAATCTAGGACATTTCATTTAACTTCCCTGGCTGTCCAATTTAATATATGAATTTCTAGGTCTGAGCGGAGCCAATTTTGAAGAAGTTTTTTCTTGGGTAAAGTAAAGTAATGAAAGTCACTAATATTTACTTTATTTTTCTTTAAAGGAAGGAAAAGTTTAATATAATGCATGATGACTTGAAAGAGGGTGAGAAACATCCTATCCGCAACCCTACTTGCACGTTTGGTGATGCCTTTCAATGTTATCCTGAGGTTATGAAAAACATTAAAAAGGTAGGTTTTCAAAAGCCAACACCCATTCAGGTATGCTTTCCATAATTCCAATATTTCACCGAGTGTCCTCCCCACCAATGATACCTGATTGCTGGAAGTTAGGTCACCAGGAAGCAACTGTCTTAGCATTCCTGCTACTCCCCCAGCTAGCACTCACAAGATCCTGGTGGAGAGAAGTCTGGAGATGGGAGAAGAGGAAGAGTTGGCCAAAGAGATGGACTTTTTGTTACAGCATTTGTTGTTCTGTTTCAGGAGCAGGCGTGGCCAATAGTACTGCAAGGAATAGATCTTATAGGAGTGGTCCAGACCGGCACAGGGAAAACGTTGTGCTATTTAATGCCCGGATTTATTCACCTGAACTTTCAGCCAATGTAAGAATTTCTACACCTGGGCTCTCTATAGGGGTCTAGTAGACATAGACACCAAAACGTATTAAGTTTCTTTCATCTACTGCATCGGTTAAAAGGTAATGCCCAGCAAGGCAGTAGACACTGATCTAGTGCAGGTGAAAGCATAAACTGGCAAAGCATTTTTAGAAGACAATAGGTAATAGTTGCCAAAACCTTAATAGTGAAACATTGGAAACCGATGACATTATCTTGTCCAATGCAGTTCTCTGTTTGGTGAGAAAATGTTTGGCATTTTAAATGTGAAAAGGTCATCTTAAATAAAAAGGCTGATATTTGGGATGTTGGCTTAGTGTGTGTGTGTGT
>NW_007231441.1:10032-29524 GCF_000164805.1 Carlito syrichta | reverse complement strand
ACCAATTAGAAGACAGAAATGTCAGAGTGGATCACAAAATAAGACCCAATTGTATGTTGTCTACAAGAAGCCCATGTTAAATATATTGACACACAGATTAAAAGTAAAGAGATAGAGAAAGATATACCATGGTAACACTAATCATTAGAAAGTGGGAGTAGCCGCATTAGTTTCAGACAGAGCAGATTTCAAAGCAAGGACAAGTTATTAGGGATAAAGAGGTCATTACATAATGATTAAAGGGTAAATACCTGAGAAAATATTATAATCTTTAATGTGTATGTACTAACAATAGAGCACCAAAATATGAGGGAAATACTGATAAAACTGCAAGAAGAAATAGAAGAACTCTATATTATAGTTGGAGATTTTAACACTGCTCTATCAGAAATGTATAGATCCAGTAAGTAGAAGATCAGTAAGGATATAGTTGAACTCAGCAGTATCATCAATCAACTGAATATAGTTGACATCGTTATATTACTTCATCCAAGAACAACATTTACACACTCTTTTCAAATTCACATGGAACATTCACCAAAACTGACCACATTCTTGGCTGCAGAGCACTTTTTAAATTTAAATTTAAGGAAAAGAAATCATACATGTCTGTTTTCAGAAAACAATGACATTTCACTAGAAATGTATTATAGCTGGAAAATTCCCAAATAAATGGAGATTAAACAGCACACTGCTAAATAACACATAGGTCAAAGAAGAAAAATCTCCAAAAAAGCTAATCTCATAGTTTATAGCATAGTAGAGTGACTATATTGTGCTGTATATTTCAAAATAACTAGAAGAAAGGATTTTGAATGTCCTCACCACAGAGAAATAATAAATTTATGAGGTGATGGATAAGTTAAATGTCCACATTCAATCACTATACAAGGTATTCTTGTATTAAAACATCACACTATATCCCATAAATATGTACCACTACTATGTGTCAATTAAGAGTAAAAATATGTAAGAAATCTCAAAGTCAATTTAAAAGTAATTTGAACTAAATAAAATTAAAACATAATCTATTAAAACATAATAATGAAATATTATAAACAACTTTACAACCACACATTTGATAACCTATATGAAATAGACCAATTCCTAAAGACACCATCTACCAAAACTCACACACACAAAGTAAGCCTTTATCTATTTAAAAAATTGAATCAAGAATTAGTCACCTTCAAAATAGAAAGCACCAGGCCCAAATGGGTTCCCTGTTGAATTCTACCATAGTTTAAAGTAAAGAGTTATACCGATTATCAACAATCTCTTTCAACACGAGCATACCAGTAGATACAGGAAAAGCATCTGATAAAATACAACACCCATTCATAATAAATATTCTCAGTAAACTAGGAATAGAGGGGAATATTTTCAACTAGTTATACAAAACCTACAAATACCTATGCTGACACCTATAATACCTATAATAAGAAAGTAGAAGCTTCCCCAGGAATATCAGGGTCAAGGCAAGAATGTCACCTCTCACCACTTCTTTTCAACATCACTGGAAATCCTAGGTAGTATAATAAGACAAGATAAGGTATACATACTGGTAAGGAACTAACAAAGGAGTCTTTGCTCACAGATTACACGGTTGTCTACATAGAAAATCTGAAGGAATCAACAACAAACAACAAAAAACCTCCTGGAACTAATTGATTATCACAAGTTTGCAGGATACAAGGCTAATATTAAAAAGCCAACTGCTTTCCTACGTACTAGTAATGAACAAGTAGAACTTGGCATTAAAAACACATTGCTATGTCTTCTGAGCCTTTCCTTTTTGTGTGGGGTTTGCCAGAGACTCAATGTTTTGTTTTTCCCACCCCCATCACTACCGCCTGGCTCCTGCCATATGGCAAAGAAAGGTGACTGATATATGAGATTTTACAGTGTGAAAGCCAGCAACTCTTTCCCTTACTTCTTCCCTGGAACGATTGGCTCCCCCTGAGATTGGCACTGAGTTTTGCCACACTTCTCCCTGCCTAGCACCTAACCCAGCACCAGAGTTCTAGTGTGGAGCACCACATGTCCTGTTCCCCAAAGTCATCTCTGCATTGCTATTTCTGGCTGTCTTGTCTCCTTTTGTACAGACCCTTAATTTTTAACTGATTTTCCTGTAAAGAGAGTTTTGTACGATGTTATTTCTGTGGGAAGGAGGAAGGCAAGCTAAGGTGGAACTAGGTTGGACATAGTGTAACTCCTGAGTTCTGCTGCTCTGGAATCTGACCAGAAATATAAACCTAGACTTTAAGGTGAAACCTCCCCCCCACATTACTACTTATAGTAGCAACCCCAAAATGAAATAGGTATAAATCTAACAAAATATATACAGACTTATATGAGGAAAACCGTAAAACTTTGATGAAAGGTATCAAAGAAGAACAATATGAATGGAGAGATATTCCATGTTCATGAGTAGGAATACTCAATATTTTCAGTGACATGTTGGTACTTCCCAATTTGATCTATAGATTCAGTGCAATCCCAGTCAAAATCCCAGCAAGTTATTTTGTAGATATCAGCAAACTGATTCTAAAATTTACATAGAGAGGAAAAAGACCTAGAATCGTCAACTCAAGCAGAAGGAACAGAAGTACAAAGTTGGAGAACTGACATTACCTGACTTCAAGACTTATTTTAAAGCTACAGTGATCAAGATAGTGCTGTATTGGTAAAAGAATAGGCAAGTTGGTACATGGAACAGAATATTTAGTCCAGAACTAGATCTACATATATAAAGTCAACTGATCTTTGACAATGGAGCAAGGCAATACGATGAAGCAAAGGTCATCTTTTCAACAAATGGTGCTGGAACAGCTGGACATCACATGGAAAAGCAAAAAGGATAACTCTAGACAGAAACCTTACACTAGTCACAAATATTAACTCAAAGGAGATCACAGACTACGTGTAGCTGGGTGTGATGGTGTGTACCTGTAGTTCCAGCTAGGTGGGAGGTTGAGAAAGACGAATTGCCTGAGCTCAGGAGTCTGAGGCCAGCCTGGGAAACTAGAGAGACTCTGACTCTTAAAAATAAAGAAAGTAAACTAAATATGAAATGCAATACTACAAAACTCCCAGGAAACAACATAGGAGAAAACTTAGGTGGCCTTGGGTATGATGATAATTTTTTTTAGATATAACACCTAAAGCACAATCCATGAAAAAAATAATTGGTAAGATAGACTTCATTAAAATTAAAATCTTCTGCACTGTGAAGATAATGTCAAAATAAGGAGAAGACAAGTCACAGGTCAGGAGAAAATATTTGCAAAGCACACATTTGATAAAAGACTATCATCCAAAATCCACAAAGAACTCTTAAAACTCAACAATAAAAAAATAAAAATCCAATTTAAAAATGGGCAAAAGACCTTATTGGACACCCCACCAATCAAGATATACAGATGGCAAGTAAGCTTATGAAAACATATCCAACACTGTATGTTATTAGGGAATTGCAAATTAAAATAACAAGACTCCACTAAACACTTATTAGAATGTAAAAATTCAAAACACTGACAACATAAATTGCTAATGCAAATCGAAAGCAACAGGAACTCTCATTCATTATTGGGGGGAATGTAAAACAGTACAATCACTTTGGAAAAGTTTGGCAGTTTCTAACAAAACTAAACATAGTTTTACCGTATATGATCCCATGATTATGCTTCTTGGAACTTACCCAAATGAACTGAAAACTTATGTCTACACAAAAATGTCCATAAGGATGATTATAGCTGTTTTATTTATCATTGTCAAGATCTGAAGCAACTAAGATCATTAAGTAAATAGATAAATAAACTGTGGAACATCAAGGTAATGGAATTCAGTGAGAAGAAGAAATGATCCATTAAATCATGAAAAGACATGAAGGAACTTAAAATGCATATCACCAAGTGAAAGAAGCCAATCTGAAAAGGCTACATAATGTATGACTCCTATTATGTTGCATTCTAGAAAAGACAAAACTATGGATATAGTAAAACAACAACAACAACAACAAAAACCCAGTGGTTTCCAGGGGCTAGGGAGGAGGGTGGGATCAACAGCCAGATCACAGGTGATTTTTAGAGCAATGAGACTATTATGTATAATACTACAACAGTGGATATATGTCAATATATATGTGTCAAAACACAGAGAACTGCAACACCAAGAGTAAACCCTAAAGTAAACTAAAGACTGTATGATAACAATGTGTCAGTGTGGGTTCATTGATTACATGCAGCATGATGTCAATAATAGGGGAGGTTGTGAATGTATTGAAACATGAGGTATATGGGAACTCCCTGTACTTTTCATTCAGTTATGCACTCTAAAACTGCTCTATAAAATAGTCTTATTAATTTTTTAAAATGTGAAAAAAAATCACAATTTGAGAGGACTATAACCATTCTCCTAGTATTTGAAGTAATAAATACACAGAAAATTATCACATATAAAACACCTAGAAACACTGTCAATCAAAGTGTTATTAAGATACACTATATAAAAGCATATAAAACAAATGTTAACAATTATTGAAGAACTTTTATACAACCCAACAGAATTAAAGTAGGAACTGGTAGCATTAAGATATTTTAAAAGCCCCAAAATATTTGGAAATTAAGAAGCATATTTTTAAATACGCTTTTTAGAAAGAAGAAGTATAAAGAAACATTATGGCATATTGTAACGGAATTAAAATTTCAAAAGACTATATTGAAATATTCAGGAAGCAGCTAAATCTGTACTTAAAGACATATTCATAGCATCAAATATTTGTGTTAGAAAAGAAGAAATGCCTTAAATCAATAACCTAGATTCTACCTTAGAAATTCTTATAGCAAGATTAAATGCAAAACAAACAGAAGCAAATCAATAATAAGAAGGAAAATCAATGACATTGAAAAAGGAAAACAAAGAGGAAAATAAGGAAACCCAAAGGCTGAAACTTTAGAATCCCAGTACAAATCAACGAACTTCACACCATCTTGACCAAGAAAAAAAAAAAATCAAGACAAGGCAAAATTTACTAATCAGGAAGAAAGGAGGGGATATCATTGCAGACACTAAGGAAAATGGGGGGGACAATAAGAGAATGTAGTATTACATACAGCTTCATGTCTACAACTTCAACAACTAAGTGGGCAAATTCTTTGCAAGCCACAAACTACCAAACTCATTCAAGAAGAAACTAAATATCCCTGTATCTATAAAAGAAATTGTTTTATTACGACAATATCTTCCAAGAATAGTGCTCTGATGTTCTTACTGGCAAATTCGACTGAGAATTTAAGGAAGAAATAAGACAAAATTTATACAAACTATTCCAGCAAATAGATGTGGGAACAATTCCAATTCATTTTATCCATCCATTATTACAGATACAAATATTACCAGGCAAAGACATTAAAAGCAAGGATACTGCACACCAATATCCTCATGGACAC
The DNA here is from genome assembly GCF_000164805.1 of Carlito syrichta. Classification (NCBI taxonomy): domain Eukaryota; kingdom Metazoa; phylum Chordata; class Mammalia; order Primates; family Tarsiidae; genus Carlito; species Carlito syrichta. The sequence goes on along the minus strand of NW_007231441.1, from coordinate 24,074 downwards.
GGACAAGAAATCCATTCACATATAGATATTTGCGAAAAGAATAATACATGATAATCAAGTGTGGTTTATCCCCATTAAGAAAAGATGGTGAAACATTTTAAAAAATAAACATAAGCAACAAAAGAGACAATGTAAGAAAAATAATATGATCATCCTAAGAGATATAGAAAAAGGTTTTGACAAGATTCAACACCAATTCAAGATTTAAAAAAATAATAAAAGAAAATATCTCTGGGAATTGCAAATAAAAGGAATATTTGTTAATCTGATAAAGGTTATCCAACAAAACCTACATTAACATTATACTTAAATCAAGACTGAATGTCTTCCCACTAGTAGCAGAAAAAAAGGCATGCATGTTCACTCTCAGTGCTTCTATTCTCTATCAGGATAAAGATTTTAGCCTCTGAAATGAGAAGAGAAGAACTAGAAAAGGCTTCCTATTTGGAAAGGCATAAATAAACATAAATGAATTTTCAGTGGGGATGATGCTCTATGTAGAAAATACTAAATCATCACAAAAAACATTAGGATAAGTAACATAAGCAAAGATGTATGATATAAGGTCAATATAATAGCAATAAACAAATTAACTTTAAAAAATGAAGCATTATTTACAATAGAAATAACAATTAACAAAATACTTTGGCATAAATCTAACTATACGTGTTCAGGATTTTAAAAATGTAAGCTACAAAAATAATGATAGGAATTGAGGACAATCTAAAGACGGAGATACACCACGTTTATGGAGTGAAATTTCAGTATCATTAAAATGCCAATTAACTCCAAACTTAGCTATAGATGCAACTCAATTCTAATCAAAACCCCAGAAAATGTTCTAAAAATAAACAAGCTGATTATAATGTTTATTTGAAAAAGAATAGAATCTAGAGAAATCAAAACAATTTTTCCAAAAAAAGTAGGAGCCACAATACCTAATATTACTGTATTATAAAGGTAAAGAGGTTAGATCCAAGATGGCCATCATGGAGAAGTGGACCAGCACCACTCTTGCATATCAAGGCCGAGAGTAGGAACCAAGCCACTGAGAGACGGAGACACCCTGAAAACATTCGGGGGAGAGTGAAGCAACCTACACTCCGAACAGGTCTCTGGGAACACACAGCGTCCAGCAATTGACGGCAGGCATGGCAACCCAGGTGCCCCATCACCCGTCGTACACCAGGCTCGCACAGAACCGAAGTCCTGCCAGACGAATGAGCGTGGGTCAATGTACCTAGGACGCTTTGGGTCCATTCATGCCCTCGGAGCCACGGGTGAGTCATGTGGAAGGAGTCCTCGTCAGGGCACAGTGGGGGGCAACCAAACCTCAAGTGGAATGGGGGAACAAAGCCCACACTGGGTCAGCAGCTGTGAGCATGGCTTCCACCAGCAGAGCCGGGTAGCTGGCTCCCAGGCAAGGAAAGCCTGCCTGCAGACTGAACCTTGCTGGCACCCAGCTCACCTTTCCAGTTAGACCAGGAAGAATCACCTGCAAGCCTCCATGCCTTCAGGGGGATCCCCTCCCCTCTCCCTAGTGGTCGGGAAATCACTCCTCTTCAAGAGAAGAGTGTGGACACGAACAGGGAGGGGCCCACACAAAATACAGCTGAAGGCTTTCTCAGTGGGAAGGCCTCTAGTCTACAGACCACAGACCGCAGACGGGGGGCCTATCCCCCCACCCCCTCCCTGCAGAGTGCTAGCCACAGAGTCTGCTGCAATTAAGAAACCCGCCACAAGGTGGAGCAAGGGACAGAAGTGAAAGCGCCGCTTCCTCACCCACTGAGTAACCTATAGTGAGTCGCAGTAAATGCCTTACAAGAGGGTGGGTCACTAGCTTCAGAGCAACCAACCCAAAAGGAATTACAGAGAGGAAAGAGAGGCCTTCACAAAGTGAGAAAGAAAAAAAAATCAACGAAAACAATAGTTGACAATCAGAATACTAAAGAGACAGTGCCCCCCCCAATAGCTATTAGAGCATAAACAATGGAAACTTCCCAGCCCCCTGAAAATCCTGCCCCAGATCACTGTCACAGAAATCAGAGATTACGTGGCTAAAATGAACAGAGAGAACCAAGAGAAACAAGAAGCAAAACTCACTGAAGTCATACAGGAAGTAAAAATGGAGTTACCCAATTTTAGGAAAGTCGATTCTGAAACACTGGAAATGAAGAACTCCACCCTGGAAATAAAAAACAAAGTAACAAGCATAGGCAGCAGGAGCAACCGTGCAAAGGAAATAATCTTAGAGCTTGAAAACCAAAATAGGGAATTAACCCAGTTTCTCAAAAACATAGATAAAAAGGGTCAAAAAGATATTTTCAGAACACTCCACCCCAACATTTACAGGGTATACAGTCTACCCATCAGCACATGGAATGTACTCCAAGATTGATCACATTCTCAAACATTAATCAAGTATGAACAAATTTCAAAGATCAAAGCAATATCATGAATCTTCTCAAATCACAGCAGAATAAAAATATCATCACTAACAGGATCCCCCCAAAACAGACAAAAGCATGGAACTAAACAACATGCTGTTGCATAACTTTGGGGTCACGGAAATCAAGACAGAAGTAAAAAGATTCCTGGAAAAAACAAAAACGCATCTTATAAGAATCTCTGGGATGCCATGAAAGCAGTGTAAAGATAAAAATTAATAGCACTGCATGCACACATCAAGAAAACAGAAGGATCACAATAAATAGCTTAACATCACACCTATGAGAGCTGGAAAAGCAAGACCATCTGAATCCTAACTTCAGCAGAACAATCCAGATGATCAAGATAAAATCACAATTGCAGGATATAGAAGACAAAAAATATTATGGAAAGGATCAACAAGACAAAAAGCTGGCTCTTTGAAAGGATAAATATCATTGGCAGACCCCTGACCAGATTGACTTAAAAAAGGGAGAGAGAAAGTCTAAATAAACACAGAAACACAGAAGGCAAAGTCACAACTGACCCTGAAGAAATTCAAAATATTATCAGAAATTACTATGAACACCTATATGCAAATAAACTAGAACAACTAGAGGAAATGGAGGCCTTTCTGACATCACATAACCAACCAAGGTTGACAAGAAGAAATTGAAACTTTAAACAGACCAATAACAATTCAGGAAATTGACTTAGTCATAAGAAATCTCCCCCCCCCCCAAAAAAGCCCAGACCAGATAGCTTCCCAGTTGAATTCTACAAGACATACAAGGAGGACCTGATATCGATCTTATTGAAAGTATACAATGCATTCAAGAATGATGGAATTATCCCAACTCATTTTATGACGCTAACACCATACTGAGACTCAAACCTGGCAAAGAGCCAACAAGGAAAGAGAATTACAGGCCAATCTCTTTGATGAACATAGATGCAAAAATTCAACAAGATTCTAGCAAACAGGATCCAACAACACATCTCAAGGATCATCCACCATGACCAGGTGTGCCTTATTCCCAGGATACAGGGATGGTTCAACATCTGCAAGACCATAAATATAATTGGCACATTAACAGATATAAAACCAAGAACCATATGATTATCTCATTAGATGCAGAAAAGCATTCAACAGAATCCAGCACCCCTTCTTAATAAAAAGCCTTGAGCACCTAGGGATAGAAGGAACATTCCTCAAAACAATAAGAGGCATCTATGGCAAACCCACAGACAACATTTTGCTCAATGGGCAGAAATTGGATGCATTCCCCCTAAGAGCTGGAACAAGACAAGGATGTCCACTCTCATCCCTCCTGTTCAACATAGTGCTGAAAGTCCTAGCCAGAGCAATCATGCAAGGGAAGGAAATAAAGAGTATCCACATAGGAAAAGAGGAAATTAAGCTACCCCCTTTGTAGATGATATGATTTTATACCTTGAAAACCCTAAGGAGTCTGTCAAAAGCCTCCTCACACTGATAAACAACTTTAGTAAGTTCTTAGGTTACAAAATCAACATGCAAAAGACAGCTGCATTTCCATATGCTAGCAATAAGCAGGTAGAGAACCAAATAAAAAGCATAATCCCATTCACTGTAGCAACAACAACAAAGAAGGAAGTACCTTGGCATCCACCTAACCAGAGAAGTGAAAGACATTTACAGTGAGAAATACAAAACGCAGCTCAAAGAAATCAAGGATGAAACAACAAATAAAAAATATTCCATGCTCATGGATTGGAAAAAATCAGTATTATCGAGATGTCCATCCTATCCAAAGTAATCTACAGATTCAATGCAATGCCCATCAAATTGCCAACATCATATTTTTCAGACCTGGAAAGTACTATACAGAAATTCTTACGGTAACAAAAAAGAACACAAACAACCAAAACAATCTTTAGCCAAAGGAATAAAGCAGGAGGTATCACACATTTAGACTTTCAACATTATTACAAGGTTATAGTAACCAAACAGCCTGGTATTGGTACAAGAACAGGCATATACTTCCATGGAACAGGACAGAAGTTCTGGAAGCAAAAATACAGTCTCTCAACCAAGTCATCTTTGAAAAAGTCACCAATAACAACCACTGGGGAAAGTCGACCATATTTAGCAAATGGTGCTGGGAAAACTGACCACATCCAGAAGAGTGAAACTAGCCTCCTACCAATAACCATGTACAAAAACAAACTCAAAATGGATCAAGGACCTAAACATAAAATTTCAAACTATAAGAATCCTAGGAGAGAACATAGAAAACATCCTTAAGCACACTAGAGTAAGCAATGAATTCTTGACCAAGTCCCCAAAAGCAAATGCCATAAAAGCTAAAACAGACAAGTGGGACCTCATCAAACTGAAAAGCTTTTGTACAGAAAAAGAAATCATCAAGTGAGTAAAGAAATAACCCATAAAGAATGGGAAAAAATATGTAAATTATGCATCTGACAAAAGCCTCACATCCAGGGTATACAAGGAACTCAAAAAAAAGTGAAAGGAAAACAAACAAGACAACCCCATTAAAAAGTGGGCAAAGGACATGAACTTCTCAAAAAATTACATACAAGCAGCCAATGGACACATGAGAAAATGCTCAGTCTCACTAGTCATCAAAGAAATGCAAATCAAAACCACAGTGAGATACCATCTAACTCCGGAAAGAATGGCTATCATTAATAAGTCAAAAAACAAAAACAAAAAACAGATGCCGGCACAGGTGCAGGGAAAAGGTAATGCTTCTACACTCTTAGTGGGTGCAAGATAGTTCAGCCTCTATGGAAAGCAGTGTGGTGACTCCTAAAAGTACTAAAATTTGACCTTCCATATAATTCAGCAATCCCTCTCCTGGGAATGTACCTAGAGGAACCTAAGTAGCTCTACCAAAAAGACATCTGCGCATGCATGTTTGTTGCCATGCTATTCACAATAATAAAAACATCAAACCAACCCTACTGCCCATTGAAGGTGGCTGGATAAAGAAAATGTAGTACATATACACAATGGACATTGCAGCAAAGTGGATGGAGTGGGAGACCATCATACTAAGTGACCATCACAGAAACAAAGATCTGAACACCACAAGTTCTCACTCATAATGGGCCTTGAACCTTAGTCACATTACCACAAGGGAGGGATGGCAGTCACTGGGCATTGCCTGGGGAGGGAGAGAGAGAGGGAGGAGGGAGGGTAAGGATCATGTGACAACACAAAGGGTACTTGGTTCGTTATCAGGAGGAGTGAGGCCAGTTAGAAGCCCAAACTTCACCTGCATGCATCCAAGTTATGTAGTTACTTCTCACTTGTACCCCAGATTTCTATAATTAAAAAAAATTTAAAACAAAGTTAAAGAACATGATGTGGTATCGAAGGAAGGATAAACAGATCAAAGAAACAGAATAGAGAGTCCCGAAATAGACTCACACATATATGGTCATAGCTTTTTAAAAGTGCAAAGCAATTCAAAGGAAAAAATTAGTCTTTTCAAGAAATTGGGCTGCAAATATTGAACATACATATTTTTAAAAAATGGTAATCATGGGCACATAATAGTTGTATATATTTCTTGGGTACATGTACTATATTGATACAAACATACAATATATAAAAATTAAGGTAACTTAACTATCTATCATCTCAAGCATTTGTCATTTCTTTGTGTTAGGAAGATTCTAATTCTACTCTCTTAGTTATTTTAAAGTATACGATAAATAACTGCTAACGATATCATCCTGTTGTGCTACTGACTACTAGATCTAATTCATTCTCACTGCATTTTTGTACCCATTAGCCATCCCCACTTCACCCACCCCTCCTCACTACCCTTCCCAGCCTTAGTCAATCATTCTACTCTCTACCACCAGGTGTCCACTCTATAAAATCTTCTGCTCCCTTTTGTGTGCAAACATGCAATATTTGTCTTTCTGTGCCTGGTTTATTTCATCAGCACCATGTCCTCCAGTTCCATTCATGTTGTTGCAAATGACAGAGATTCATTATGGTTAAATGATATTCCATTATGTATATGCTCCACATTTTCTTTATCTGTTCATCTACTGATGGACACTTAGATTGATTTCATATCTTGGCTATTGTGAATAATGTTGCAATAAACATAGGCATGCAGATATCTCTTCTATGTACTGATTTTCTTTCTTTTGGATCTATACATGGGCCAATTGTCTTTTAAGAAAGATGCAAAGGCAATTCAGTGGAGAAAGTTTAGTATTTTCAACAAATTGTGCTGCAAGTACCAGACATCCATACATTTTATTAAAATATTTTATTTTAAAAAATTGACACTTTTTTTTTTTACATCTTTTGTAAAAAAAAAAAATTAATTGGAAATGGATCATAAACCTAAACGTAAAACCCAGCAGGTTGAGGCTGTGGTGGCCGGGAGCGGCCACTGCACTTCAGTCTGGGCGACAGAGTAAGACTCCAACTCAAAAAAAAAAAAAAAAAAAAGTAAAACCTAAAGCTGAAAACTTCTAGAAGAAAAAAATCAGTTAAATTCCTGATAACTTTTGGTTGAGAAAATATTTTTAACCTATTACACCAAAGGTAGACTCTATAAAATAAAACTATAATAAATTGGACTTTGTTAAATTAAAGGTCACTGGTTTGTAAGAAACACTGTTAAGAGAATGAATAGACAATCCAGTAACTGGAATAATATAATTGTAAAACATACATCTTTGACAAAGGAATCATATGCAAAATACATAAATAATTTTCAAAACATTTTAATATGAAAATAACTCAATTGAAAAACAGGCAGAAGACTTGAGCAGACACTTCACCAAAGAACACATTAGGCAAACAGACATGAAAATATGTTCAATATCATCAGCCACAAGGTAAATGAAAATTTAAGTCATGATAAGATACCACTATACACTTATTAAAATGACAAAATTTTTTACAGTAAGATAATTCCAAGTGCTGACAAGAATGCAAAATAACTGGAAATCTCATACATTTTTCATAGTAATGAAAAATTGTCTAGCTACTTTGGTGAAAAAGTTTGAAATTTTCTTACAAAGTTAAATATACATTTACTATAAGACCCACCAAACCCCACTCACCACTATTTAGTGAAGGGAAGCAAAAATGTATGTTCGTGCAAAAATTTGTACATGTTACTTTATTCATAATCACTAAAGCCTAGAAACAATTCAAATATACTTCAATAATTGGAAAAAATGTTTTACATTCAGTCAGTGGCTCACTACTCAGGAATAAAACAAAATGTACTACTGAAACACGGATGAATCCCAAGTGTATTATGCTAACTGAAATAAGGCTGGGCCTACATACCATAAGATGCAATTTATAAGACATTTTCAGAAAGAAAATATTTAGAAGCAGAATACAGATCAATGTCAGGGAGTGGGGGTGGGAGGTAGTGTCAACAGAGGCAACACAACTGTTTTGTGTCATAATTGTACTGGTGGTAACATAACTTATGTTTTGGTCAGAATTCTTAGCAATATTGATAAAAAGAAGTTGCTTTTACTGTGAGACAATTTTTAAGTATTAAAATAAAAATTATGAAAATAGATGCTTAGCTGGGGGTTGAGTTGACAGCATCACAGGCATATTTAACATAATTAAAGCTGAAGCAACTTCAAGTCTGTGAGAAAGCTGAATTATCTGGCCCTTATCCTAATAGAGGCAGAAAATGCTTACACTTGCTGTGCAATTAATTATACAAAATTATGCTTCAATCTCTAATATGGTTTATACATAAATAAACAAAGAATAAGACATATGGCAAACTGGAATACTGTATTTCATAATCAAAAGAAAATATAATCACTACAAGTAGACCCATTGATGTTCCAGGTATTGGACTTAGAACATAATTACTTATAAACAACTATTATCAGTATGTTAAAGGTTAAAACAGACATAATTAATGAAGAGATTAGTTACTTCAGCAGCTAAAAGGAAACTAAAAGAAACCAAATGCAAACTCAAGAACTAAAAAATGTGTCTAAAATGTTAGATGAATAATTGGAAGATCATCAACTTCATCAAAGATCGAACACTGTAGAAGAAAGCTTTAAGGAATTTCAAAACAGGTTAATAGATGTCCAAAATCATGCAGAGAGGGGAAAAATAAAACATGAAAGAAACAAAAGTAGGATACTAAGTATTCTAACCTATGTGTAATTAGAGCACCAAGAAAAAAGAAAATAATGGAGGGGAGAATGCTAGAAAAATATCATGTCCAAAGTTTTCCCAAACCTTGGTTGATGAAATATATCAACCAAGAATTGCAATAATCCTAAGAAAAATACAAAGAAAACACCTAGGCATATCACAGTGAAATAGATAAAGAACACTGAGAAGAGAATAAACTATTAAAAGCAGCTCCCAAAAGATATGATACAATTGGTGGAAATACTGAGAATGAAAGACAGTTTCTTCTCTGAAACAATGCAAACCAAAATACAATGAAATAATATGTTAAAGTAAAAATAGGTTTTCTGTAGGTTTATTTATCCAATGAAAATAATCTTTCAAGATGAGAGTGAAACAATGATCTTTTTCAGATATATAAAAGCTGAGGGTATGAATCACTAGCAGAAGCAAATTAAAAATATACCAAGATAGCCGGGCTCGGTGGCTCAGCCTGTAATCCTCTGCCTTTGGGAGGCTGAGGTGAGTGGATTGCTTGAGCCCGCGGGTTCAAGACCCGCTGGGCAACTTGGCAAGACCTCATCTCTACAATAAATTAAAAAAAAAAATTAGCCGGGCATGGTAGCACGCGCCTGTAGTTCCAGCTACTCGGAAGGCTGAGGCGGAAGGATTGCCAGAGCCCAGCAGGTCGAGGCTGCGGTGGCTGGGAGCGGCCACCGCACTCCAATCTGAGCGACAGAGTGAGACTCCAACTCAAAAAAAAAAGTGTGTATATATATATACCAAGAAAGGTTATCCAGGATGCAGAAAACATATGACATATGGGTCTACAGGAAGAAATAAAGAATTTTTTTTTTTGAGTTGGAGTCTCACTCTGTCACCTAGGCTGGAGTGCAATGGCATACTTATGGCCATCCCAGCATCGACCTGCTGGGTTCAGGCAATTCTTCCATCTCAGTCTTCCAAGTAGCCAGAACTACAGGCGCTCACTACCATGTCCAGTTAATTTTTTGATTTATTGTAGAGATGAGGTTTTGCCAAGTTGCCCAGGCTGTTCTTGAACCTGTGGACTCAGGCAATTCTCTCATCTCAACCTCCCAATGTGCTGGGAGTACAGGCTTGAGCCACTGAATAATTTTCTAAATGATGAATATGTGAGAAAATATAAGACTATGTTTATTTTCATTTCTTAATTTCTTTAAAACACAAATGTCTGTTAAAGGCAAAAAGAATATAACAATTTATTGTGGGGCTAATAACATTTGCAGAATTAAAATATATGACAAAGGAAAGAAATGAGATAAAATCAAATGTATAACTTACATATACAAAGATCTGTATAACTTACATATATAACATTAATTTGGGGTACTATATAGGTTAAGTTTATGTGTTGTAATTCTTACAGTGATAGTTCTCAAACTTATTGGTCTCAAGAAACTTCTACACATATACAACTTATTGAAAACATCAAAGGGCTTTTGTTGACGTGGGTTTAGAATAACTTACTATATTGGAAATTAAAACTGAGAAATTCTAGTCCCTACTTTCAATTTTTTGGGTATATACCCAGAATTGGAATTTCTGGATCATAAAATAATTTATATTTAATTTTTTGAGGACTTACCATGTTGTTTTTCATAGTAGGTGCACCATTTTACATTCTCACCAGCAGTGTACAAGGGTTCTAATCTCTCTATATCTTCTTCAACACTTGCTATTTTTTGTTTTTATTATTATTGCTGTTATTACTATGTTCACCCTACTGGGTGTGAAGTGGTAACCTATTGTGGTTTTGATTTACAGCTTCCCTAATGATTTATGATGTTGAGGATCTTTTCATATGTGTACTGGCCACTCATATATGCCCTTTTGAGAATTATCTGTCCAAGAGATTTGTAGATCCATCTTTATAGCAGCATTATTCACCATAGACAAAAGGTGAAAGCAACCCAAATGTCCATTAGTGGATAAATGGACAAAAACAATGTGACCTATACACACAATGGAATATTATTCAGCCATAAAGAAAAAGGATATTCTAAGACGTTTTGCAACATTGATGAAACATTTTCTTTTCACAAAAATAAAAATATTGTATGATTCTATTTATATGTGGTACCCAGAGTAGTCAAATTCATAGAGACAGAAAGTGGTATAGTGGCTATGGGAAGGAGGTAATGATGAGGTGGTGTTTAATGGGTACAAACTTTCAGTTTTACATGGTGAAAAAGTTCTGTGGATAGATGGTGGTAATGGTGGCATAACAATGTTAAGTTTCATCATGCCACTGAACAACACACTTGAAACAGTTAACACAGTACATTTTATATTATATGTATTTTAGCAAAATTTCAAAAATAAATTATTTTTTTCTTTGTATAAATTTAAAAGGTGCAAGTAAAATTTTGCTATAAGAGTCTATTGTGTACTGGTGAAGTCTGGATTTTAGTATAACCATCACCCCCAAAATGTACATTGTACCCATTAAGAAATTTCTCGGCCAGGCTCAGTGGCTCAGCCTGTAATCTGAGCACCTTGAGAGGCCCAGATGAGTGGATTGCCTGAGCTCACGGGTTTGAGACCAGCCCGGATGATTTGGCGAAACCTTGTCTCTACAATAAATCAAAAAAATTAGCCAGGCGTGGTAACGCATGCCTGTAATTCCAACTACTTGGAAGGCTGAGGTGGAAGATCACCAGAGCCCAGCAGGTCGACTCTGGGGTGGCTGTGAGCATGCCACTGCACTCCAGCCTGGGCAAGGGTGTGAGGTGCCAACTCAAAAAAAAAAAAAAAAAAGAAACTTCTCATCGCTCTCTCTACTCCAACCCTCCTACCTTTCTGAGTCTCCAATGTCTGTTATTCCACATTCTATGTCCAATAATTTAAATCATTTTAAAACAGAAATTCTTAAAATACCTATACATTAATTCACTGAATACATATTTTTAAAAACTGTTATATTGATTAAAAGGTGTATTTGTGAAATATAACTATGTTTTTAAAAATTGAAAACAAATCTAGCAAGAATAATAACATTAGTTTGCCATTAAGCTCTGGCTTAAGAAAAGAGAAATAAGGAGTCAGGAAGATGGCGGCCAAGCCAATCAGACCGTGTGAGTCCCGGTGTGAGTGAGTGAGTGTATTGAAAATTTTTTTTTTTTTTTGAGTTGGAGTCTCACTCAGTCGCCCAGACTGGAGTGCAGTGGCCGCTCTGGCCACCGCAGCCTCGACCTGCTGGGCTCCGGCAATCCTTCCGCCTCAGCCTTCCAAGTCGCTGGAACTACAGGTGCGTGCTACCATGCCTGGTTAATGATTATTTTTTTTTGATTTATTGTAGAGATGAGGTCTCTACAGGCGGGTCTCGAACCTGCAGGCTCAGGCAATCCACTCACCTCAGCCTCCCAAAGGCGCGGGACTACAGGCTGAGCCACCGAGCCCGGCCTGGAAAATTTTGTGTACGTGCTGGCGAGTGAGTGCGCATTTGAGTGGCTGACTGAGTGAGGGCGAGGGAGCTAGCAACCAGGGCTTTCCTGGGGCAGCAGTTGGTGCCACAGCAGCAGGGCTTGGATCCTGGTGATTCCTGGGATGCAGAAGCTGAGTGCCATTTTCTTTTTCTTTCTTTATTTTTTAAAAAAATCAACACTTTCTGGGAAGAAAATGCTGGGAGAGACTGTCTAAGTAGGGCTCGTGAGAGGGTGGCCAGACCCCTGGTGTAACAGCTGGTGCTGCAGCTTCTCTACTTCATCTCTGGATCTTCCCAGGTCACAGAAGCCAAGCACCGTTGTTGTTGTTTTATTTTGTTTTGTTTTGTTTTTGAGTTGGAGTCTCACTCTGTCACCCAGACTGGAGTGCAGTGGCTGCTCCCGGCCACCGCAGCCTCGACCTGCTGGGCTCCGGGCGATCCTTCCGCCTCAGCCTTCCGAGTAGCCGGAATTACAGGCATGCACTACCATGCCTGGCTGATTTTTTGATTTATTGTTAGATATGAGGTCTCGCTGCCGAGGCGGGTCTTGTTTTTTTTAATGGACAAAAGTTTTCCTTGAAAAAATGGTGGGGAGAAACTATCACCCCAGGCTCTCCCTCTCCATTGAAGCAGGAGAGAAACTGCCAGCTTCTGGCTTTGCCTCACCACTTCAGCACCTGGCAGGGCTCTGGCAGGGGCTGTGGAGGGAGTACAGAGGTAAGTTCCTATAGAAAAGGACAAGAGAGGCACCCCAACACCATCTTGAAGGTGGGGCAGGACAGTGCTCTGATTTGCTCACCACAGAGCAACAGACCAGATCTCTGTGACTGGCAGATCAACTACTCAGGGATTGATCATGGCCCAGAGGGAATATCCTGAGAGCACAAACTTCAGAGGGACCTGCTGAGTGCTGAGTTCCAGGCGCCCCAGCCCCTACCCTGATCCAGCCATGGGACAAAGTGTGACCAGAAAAGGATGAGGAAGAACTGCATAGAGATCAGTGGTGAGTCTGGGGCTGACCCAAACCCCCTCCTCCCTGGCAATCCTCTGAACATCAGACCCACACAGCTGGGCAACAACTGAGAGGGACATCCAGGTGGAGCCTGGATGTCAGCTGCAATAGGAGAACTCCATTCCAGGATAGGCCTGGATGGGGCACCCCCGGTGAGAGTACATACCTGGGGAAGAGAAATTCTGTACCTCTCCATGGAAGGAGATTTCCCTGACCACACGAGTGGGAGAGAAGGTCTGCAGCCCCACCACATCCCTGCTCCTGCTCCTTCTCTGCTTTGGACACTGAGGAGAAAGTGAAAGAAGTGGCTTTGCAGGAGAGACCTGATTAGAGGAACAATTACAGAGCCTGAATCAAGAGAGCAGGGGTTTTTTTGTTTGTTTTTATTTAATTTTCAATTATTTTTTAATTTTTAAAATTCTTTTTGACTGTTTGTTAATCTGTTTTAAAAATATTTTTCTTTTGTGCATGAATTGTATGTGACAGTTTGATCTGCATCCCCCCCCAATTTTTTCTTTTCTTTTTCTATTTTTTTCTTCTTTTATAGGTCATTTTCTGTTTATGTGTGTATGTGAATGATTGCGTTTTCATCTTTTGATTTTGTTGCTGGTGTTGGTTTTTGCTCTTTTGTTCTTCTGGGGTTTTTTAATATCCATTTTTTCATAGGTTATGGTGTGTGTCAGTACATGTTTAAGGGTTCGACCTGAATCCCTTTTTTTTTCCCTTTACTGCCTGTGAATCTTTACCAATTTTTTTTATTAAACATATTTTTTATTTTAAAAATTGTGGGATACCATTAAGGGTTAGGTATACAAATATGCATCGTCCAAGCACCCTTGTTGATAAGGGGTGTTCCCCCCATCCCCAGACAGATATTGACTACCATTAATCCCACCACCCTTGCCCTCCCTGTCCCCCCCACCACAGATTCCCACCACTGTCGATCCTTTTCTTATAGTATTATGATAGATGTT
>NW_007231441.1:0-9781 GCF_000164805.1 Carlito syrichta | reverse complement strand
AGAACCTATTCAGTAAATGGTGCTGGGAAAACTGACTGACCACATGCAGAAGACTCAAATAAGACCCCTATTGATCCCCATACACAAAAATTAACTCTAAATGGATCAGAGACCTAAATCTAAAACCTCAAACCATAAGAACCTTAGAAAATGCAGGACACACCCTTATGGAAATTGGAGCTGGCATCCAATGCCTGAACAAAACCCAAAGCTCATGGATCATAAGAGATAAGATAGACAAGCTTGTCATTAAACTGACAAGCTTCTGCAAAGGCAAAGAATCCATCAAGAGAGCAGGATGACAGCCTACAGAGTGGGAAAAAGTATTTGCCAACTCCATGTTTGACAAAGACCTAACATCTTGGATCTACAAGGAACTCAAATGTGCTGAAAAGAAAAAAACAAACAACCCCATTACAAAGTGGGTGAAAGATGAACAGACACTTCACAAAAGAAGACAAACGAGTGGCCAACAGACACATGAAGAAATGTTCAACCTCAATAATCATCAAGGAGATGCAAATTAAAACTACACTGAGATACCACCTAACTCCAGTCAGAATGGCTATCATCAATAACTCAAAAAATAACAGATGCTGGAGAGGATGTGGTGAAAAGGGAACACTTATACACTGTTGGTGGGAGTGTAAAGTAGTGCAACCTCTGTGGAAAGCAGTGTGGCGATTCCTAAAAGCTCTAAATATTGGCCTCCCATATGACCCTGCAATCCCCCTACTGGGAATATACCCTGAAGAACTCAAATCACTCTATAAAAAGGATACCTGCACACATAAGTTTATTGCAGTATTGTTCACAATAGCAAGGATCTGGAACCAACCATGCTGTCCATCAAAAGAGGACTAGATTAAAAAAAATCTGAATCCCTTTTTTAAGAAAAATTTCCTCTGGTCTTTCTGTTTTCTTCTCTATTCACTTTGTGCTAGGCGTGTGTGTGTGTGTGTGTGTGTGTGTGTGTGTTTAGTTTTCTTGTTTTTTTTGTTGTTTGTTTTGTTTTGCTTTGTTGTTATTCCAGTTTGTTTTGGGGTGTGTGTGTGTATGTGTTCAATTGCTTTTGTATTGGTTTCTGCTTTGAATCATCATATAGAAGGGTAGTAGCGAGTGGGTCTCAGGGAACACACACCACAATAAGTTAACATTGCAATATGTAAGTAGTTGCTGAATCCTAGTGCCCCATACCTTACTTTATTTGAATTTCAAAAACTACATGAGACAGCAAAGCTTCGCATCCACTGTCCTATTTCAAAATAGAATAAATCCAGAACCTGAATCAGGGAAGAATAGAGGAATGAGCAAACATCAGAAAGGGAAAGCCTTTCCTACTGAAACTGAATAACAGGACTAAAGAGAAAAAAAAATGAAATATCTCAAAAATGCGGAAAAACAAAAGGAAGGCCTCAGGCAATTTCAAGTGTACCAAAGACAAAACTCCTGAAAAATCAGATCTTGGTGCCCAAAAAATGGATGTCACCAGAATCCGACAGGGATTAGGGAATAGATGGAAAGAGTGAGTAAGACTCAAGAAAGACAAGATGCAACAGTGAAAGAACTTGTAACAGAGATTTTGGCAATAAAAATTTTGGAGATAAATAACAAGATGACAAGCATGAAAAGGAGAACTAATGTAGCTGAAGAAAGAATCTCAGAACTTGAAGACAAGACCATGGAATTAACCCAATCTGTAAAAAATATAGAAAGAAGACTCAGAAAGAAAGAACAAAGTCTACAAGAGATGTGCAAGTATATCAAGAGACCAAACCTATGCATGGTTGGTATCCCAGAAGAAGAAGGAGAAATGGAGAACAACTTGGAGGAAGTATTCCAGGAGGTAATCCAAGAAAACTTTCCCCATCTCACTAGAGATGTGACCAGTCAAGGACAAGAGATACAGAGAACCCCCACAAGACATCAAATGAGAAGACCAACCCCTAGTCACATAGTAATTTGCCTACACAAAGTAAGCACCAAAGAAAAAATACTAAAGGCAGCAAGAGAGAAAGGTCAGACTACCTACTGGAGAAAACCAATCAGAATAGCAGCAGACTTATTGGCAGAAACACTACAAGCAAGAAGGGACTGGAGCCTTATATTCAAAGTCCTCAAAGATAAACAATTTCAACCAAGAATTTCCTATCTGGCCAAGCTCAGCTTCATCAGAGATGGAGATTTAAAATCCTTCCCAGACATCCAATCACTAAGAGATTATGCAAATTCCAGACCAGCTCTACAGGAAACACTTAAAGAAGTATTATGCAAAGAAGAAAGAAAAAAAATATAATAATGACCACACACTTCCCAAGAGAACAGAGCACAGAATCAAGAGAATACAGCACAACAAGAAACTTGAAAACACACACATACATTAACCCAAAATCCAAAATAAAACAAGCAAATAAAGAAAAAACTTTATAAGAACCTCATGACAGGGAGAAACAATCACATTTCAAAAATCAGCCTGAATGTGAATGAACTAAATGAACCACTGAAAAGACACAGAATGGCAATCTGGATAAGAAACCATGACCCAAGTATTTGCTACACCAAGTATTTGCTGCACCCAAGTATTGCTCACCACAAGGGACACACATAAACTCAAAGTTAAAGGATGGAAAACGAGTTTCCAGGCAAATTGATCACAAAAAAGGCAGCAGTTGTGATCTTAAAATCAGACAAAACAACCTTTAAACTATCACAAATTTAAAAAGATGCAAAAGGACACTACATAATGATAAAAGGTTCATTGCATCAACAAGAAATATCCATCTTAAACATATATGAACCAACCAACACAGGAGCACCAGCATTTATAATGCATCTTCAAAATAAACAACAACAAAAAAAGATATTGACTCCAACACTATTAAAGCAGGGGACTTGAATACCCCACTGACAGCCCTAGATAGATCATCAAGGCAAAAAATCAACAAGGAGATCCAGAACCTAAAATTGACATTTGACCAAATGGACTTAATAGATACCTACAGATTATTCCACCCAACAACCACAGAATATACATTTTACTCATCACCACATGGAATGTACTCCAAGATCGATCACATCCTTGGCTACAAATCAAGCATAAGCAAATTCTATAAGGTTGAAATATTGCCATGCACATTCTCAGACCACAGTGGAATAAAAATAAATATAAACACCAACAATATTTCCCCAAAGTCCGCAAAGACATGGATACTAAACAACATGATGCTGAACAACTACTGGGTCAACACTGAAATCAAAGCAGAAAATAAAAGATACCTGGAAACAAATGAAAATGAAGAAACATCTTTCCAAAACCTCTGGGATGCCATGAAACCAGTTCTAGGAGGGGAATTTATGTATCTATGAGCACACAACAAAAAAACGGAAAGATCACAAGTGGAGAGTGTAACAAATCACCTTAGGGAGCTGGAAAGAAGAAGATCACCAAAACCCCAAATTTATCAGAAGAATCCAAATCACCAAAATAAGAGCCCAAATATGGGACATAGAAGAAAAAAATATCATAGAAAACATCAACAAAACAAAAGCTGGTTTTTGGAAAGAATAAGATTGAGGGACCCCAGACCAGAATTACCAAGAAAAAGAGAGAAAAAGCCCAAATAAACACAATCAGAAATACAAAACATCAAATGACAACTGACCCTGAGGAAATACAAAAGATTATTAGAGATTACTATGTACACCTATATGGAAAAAAACTTGATAACCTAAATGAAATAGAAGACTTTCTGACATCATACAACCTCCCCAGGTTGAAAGAAGAAGACATTGAGACACTAAATACACCAATAACAACCCAGGAAATTGACTCAGTCATAAGAAAACTACCTACAAAAAAAAAAAAAAAAGCCCTGGATCGGATGTCTTCCCAGCAGAATTCTACAAAAAGTACAAGGGGGAGCTGATACCAATCCTACTGAAAGTATTCCAGGAAATTGAGAAAGATAGAATTCTCCCTAAATCATTTTACAAAGCTAACATCACACTGACACCAAAACCAGGAAAAGATTCAACAAAAAAGAGAACTACAGGCCACTATCTCTTGTGAATACAGATGCAAAAATCCTCAATAAGATTCCAGCAAATAGGATCCAAAACACATCTCAAAAATCATCCACCATGACCAAGTAGGCTTCATCCCAGGATGCTGGGCTGGTTCAATATTCACAAGACCATATATGTAATTAAACACATCAACAGATGTAAAAACAAGAACCGCATGATTATCTCATTAGATGCAGAAAAAGCTTTTGATAAAATCCAGCATCCCTTCTTAATAAAAACCCTCAAACACCTAGGTATAGAAGGAAGATACCTCAAATGGCCAAATATGATAAGCCCACAGCTAACATATTGCTAAATGGACAGAAAGTGGAAACATTTCTACTGAAAACTGGAAAAAGACAAGGCTGCCCACTCTCCCCCCTCACACACTTCCACATTATGTGAGAAGTCCTAGCTCAGGCAATTAGACAAGAGAAGGAAATCTGGGGTATCACACAGGAAAAGAGGAAGTCAAGTTATCCCTCTTTGCTGATGATATGATCCAATACCTTGACAATCCAAGAGAATCTGTCAAAAATCTGCTTGCACTGATAAAGGACTTTGGCAAAGTATCATGGTACAAAATAAATGCACAAAAGACAGTTGTATTCCTATACACCAAAAACAAGCAGAGACCCAAAGTAAAAGCACAATCCCATTCACAATAGCCACAAAAAAATTGAAATACCTCAGCATCGTCCTAACTAGAGAGGTGAGAGCAACAAAACACTGCTCAAAGAAATCCAAGAAGACATAAACAAATGGAAAAACTTTCCATGCTCATGGATAGGAAGAATAAACATTATTAAAATGTCTATCCTACCAAAGGCAATCTATAAATTCATTGCAATAACCATTAAGTTACCAACATAATTCTTCTCAGACCTGGAAATGGCAATACAGAAATTCATATGGAAACACAAACAACCACAAAAAGCCAAAACAATACTTAGTAAAAGAAACAAATCAGGAGGTATCACACTTCCAGACTTCAAACTTTACTATATAGTAATCAAAACAGTTTGGTATTGGTACAAGAACAGGCACACAGACCAATGGAACATGATAGAGATTCCAGAAGCAAAGCCTCAATTCCTCAACCAAGTCATCTTTGACAAAGTCTCCAACAGCTGATCACATGCAGAAGATTGAAACAGGACCCCTACCTATCACCATACACAAAAATTAACTCTAAATGGATCAAAGACCTAAACGTAACACCTCAAACTGTAAGAACCTTAGAAAGCACAGGAGAAACCCTTATGGAAATTGGAACTGGGAACCAATTCCTATTCAGAACCCTAAAGGTCAATACCTTAAATAATCAGACAGACAAGTGGGACCTCATCAAATTAACAAGCTTCTACAAAGCAAAAGAAACCATCAAGAGAGTGGGGAGACAGCCCACAGAATGGGAAAAATTATTTGCCAACTGTATATCTGACAAAGGCTTAACATCTAGGATCTACAAGGAAATAAAACGTCCAGGAAAAAACAAACAGCCCCTTTAAAAAGTGGGCAAAAGACACGAAGAGATACTTCTCAAAAGAAGACATACGGACAGCCAACAGAC
The DNA here is from genome assembly GCF_000164805.1 of Carlito syrichta. Taxonomy (NCBI): domain Eukaryota; kingdom Metazoa; phylum Chordata; class Mammalia; order Primates; family Tarsiidae; genus Carlito; species Carlito syrichta. The sequence goes on along the minus strand of NW_007231441.1, from coordinate 4,143 downwards.
ACATGAAAAAGTGTTCAGCCTCACTCATCATCAGAGCAATGCAAATCAAAACCACAAAGAGATGCCACCTAACCCCAGCAAGAATGGCCATCATTAATAAAACAAACTACAACAGATGCTGGCGAGGATGTGGAGAAAAAGGAATGCTTCTATACTGCTGATAGGAAAGCAAACTAGTGTAACCTCTCTGGAAGACTGTGTGGCATTTTCTGAAAGAACTAGAAATTGATCTTCCATATGACGCAGCAGTTCCCCCATTGGGAATATACTCAGAGGAAATCAAATTATTCTACAAAAAAGATACCAGCACACGTGTGTTTGTTGCAGCTCTATTCACAATCGCAAAAACATGGAATCAACCATGTTGCCCACTGAAGCTGGACTGGATTTTTAAAATGTGATATGAACTTCCAGCAAGATGGCAATGACCCAGGAAGGACTGTGAGAGTCTCCGCAAGGGTGAGTTTCCATAAAGACTCTTGCTTACCCCGCCAGCCACACCGGTCTGAGGCCTGGAGACCCTTGGTCCCATGTACTACTCAACTACTGTGGCCACCACCACTGCTCTGCTCCAGGTGGCCCTAGACTCCTGGCCTCATGGAGCTCCGGTCTCTCTCCCCAGTAGCACTGCTCCACCCGGCCCCAAGCCACTGCCACCCACAGAGGCTCTCAGCTCCCGCCCCACGAAGCTCCATGCTCCCTTGTTGGCTGCACCACCGGGCCTGGCACCAAGCCGCCTCCACTTGCAGAGGTCCTCGGCACCCACCCCATAGAGCTCCGGGCACCCTCCCTGGCTGCACTGCCCCCTCCACCCAGAGCCACCACTGCCCAGGGAGGCCCTTGGGTCCCAGCCTCGTAGAGCATGGGGCTCCCTCCCAGGCTGTACTACCCTGCCCCGCCCCAAGCTGTCACTGACCACAGAGGACCTTGGCTCCTGCCTGGCAGAGCTCCGGGCTCCCTTGCTGGCTGCACAAACTGTCCCACCCCAAGCTGCTGCTCCCCACTGTGACCCTCGGCTCCCACCCCTGTGGAGCTCCAGGCCCCCTCCCTGGCTGCACCTTCCCACCCCACACCAAGCAGCCAACTCCAGGGGAGGCCCTTGGCTTCCACCCCATGGAGCTCTGGACTCCCTTGCTGGCTACACCACCCCACCCCCAGCCACTCTTTACTATGCTTACCAGCAATGCCTGGCTGTCTCGCAGTCCACCTCCCCTGATTTGCCCCTGGCCATAGTGAGACCAGAGAACAGCTGGATCTCAGGGACCAGTCAGAGACATGCATTGCCCTGCCCAGCTCCACCCAGCTCTTCCCAGCCTCCAGCTTTGGATGTAAGATCAAAGAAAGATAAAGAGGCCCAAGCTGCACTGTGACGTGTGGACCTGCAGTGCCCAGTTGTCTCACACTCTTCCTCCCCCAGCTGCAGTAGAACCAGAGATCAGCTGGAGCCCCAAGACCAGGCAGAGACCTGTGTTGCCCTGCCCAGTTCTGCCCAGGCTCCAACTTGGTATCTAAGACCTCATGTTTGTGTAGGGGAATAGTACATAATAAGGGGGTTGGTCAACTTGTGTGTCTGTATGATTGTATGTTCTAGTTTCTTTGTTGTTGATGTTGTTGTTTTTTGTTTGTTTTTGTTGTTTTTCTCTTACTCTTATCTGTCTTCGAGTCTATTTTCATTTGTTAGTTGGTACCTTTGTCTATTTTATCTCTTACTCTTCTCTGTCTCCACCTTCCACTTCCCTCCATTCCATTTCTTTCTTTTTCTTACCTCATTTTACTTTCTGGAAGCAAACCTATACCCCCACTTCATGGATTGCAAGGCAGTGTGATGCGGGTTCCTGGGTATCCATACACCTATCGGTGGATACTGGGATCTGCAGATAGATTTGAATCACAGCTCCCCCCTCAATTGAATCTCAAAACTGCAAAAAGCATAGCCCCCAACCTACAGTCCAGCTTCAGAATTGAACAAAGCCAGAGGATTCACACAAGGAAGAAGAGGAGATTGAGCAAACAGAAGTAAAAGCAACCCCGCCACCCCGAACAACAGATTTGAAGAAGACAGGGAAAAAAGGAAAAAGTGGTAGGAAATTCTACACAAATGAAGAAAAACCAAAAGAAGAATATAGGTCTCACACAGACCCCTGGGACATCAGATAATGAGAAAACAGACTTCAGAATGCAAACAATGAAGAGCCCCCAGAATGACTGGTCACATACTACAAACCCAGACATCAAGACATTAATAGAGAGAATAAAAAGAATTGAGGCAAGACAGGAGGGAAATAGAAAGGTGTTGATAACTGAGATAACAGCAACAAAGAATACTGTGACTGAAATAAATAACAAACTAATAAGCATGGAAAGCAGAATTAGCCAAGCAGAAGACCAGAATATAAACTGAACTGTCAAAAATATAGAAAAGAAGCTTAAAAAGACAGAACAAAGCCTTCAAGAGATGAGCAATTATTCAAGAGAATGAACCTAAGAGTAATTGGACTTTCTGAGGTAGAAAGAGACACAGAGACCACCCTGGAACAAACATTCCATGAAATTATTCAAGAAAACTTCCCTCACCTCATCAGTGATGCAAAAATTCAAACACAAGAGATTCAGAGAACCCCTGCAAGATAACAAATGAGAAGACCAACTCCTAGGCAAAAATAATTTTCCTGAACAAAGTAGGTATAATAGAAAAAATCCTAAAAGCAGCAAGAGAAAGAGGTCAGACTACCTACCAGGGAAGACCAATCCGAATAGCAGCAGATTTATCTACAGAAACACTTCAGATTTGGGAGCTTGGAGCCCGATCTTCAAAGTTCTCAAAGATAAACAACTTCAACCAAGAATAATCTACCCAGTCAAGCTATGCTTCATCATGAGGGAGAATTAAAATGTTTCCCAGACCTTCAATCCCTAAGAACTCACTCTGCCTCCAGATCACCTCTACAAGAAACAGCTAAGAAAGTAATAAACACAGAAGAAAAGGGAAAAAGAACAACAATGTTCTTCACAAGAGTATGGGAAAGAGATTGAAAACACACATGAATCAACCCAAAAAGCCAAAAGAAAGACAACAACAACAAAAAGTACAAGTCTATAAGAATATCATGACAGGGATAAACCCTCACATTTTAATAATAGCCTGAATGTAAATGGACTAAATGCACCACTGAAAAGACATAGAATGCCAAAATGGATAAAATATCATGAGGCAACAAAATATTGTCTCCAACAGACTCATCTCACCAAAAAGGACACTCGCAGACTCAAAGTAAAAGGATGGGAAGCAAAATTTCAGGCAAATGGAACACGAAAGAAAGCTGGGGTTGCAATCTTAATCTCAGACAAAATACCCGTTAAGCTATCAAAAATTTAAAAATATGAAGAAGGTCACTATATAATGATAAAAGATTCAATTCATCAACAAGAAATATCCATCCTAAAGATATATGCACCCAACATAGGAGCATCAATGTTCGTAAAGCAGCTTCTAGGCAAACTTTAAAAAGAGATTGACTCTAACACTATCATACTGGGGACTTTAATACCCCACTCACAGCCCCAGACAGATCATTAAGACCAAAAAATCAGCAAGGAGTCCCAGAATCTCAATGAGACTCATGAACAAACGAACTTAATTGATACCTACAGAACACCCCATCCAATGACCACAGAATAAACATTCTACTCATCACCACATGGAATGTACTCCAAGATCGACCACATCATTGGTCATGAATCAAGCATAAACACATTTCATAAGATTTAAATTTTGCCATGCACCTTCTCAGACCACAGTGGTATAAAAATAAATATCAACAGCAACAAAGTTCCCCCAAAACCCACAAAGACATGAACACTAAACAGCGTGATACTAAGCAACTCCTGGGTCAAGGATGAAATCAAAACAGAGAATAAAAGGTACCTGAAAACAAATGAAAATGAAGAAACATCTTATCAAAACCTCTGGGGTGCCATGAAAACAGTAGTTTAAAAGGGGAATTCATATCTTTACAAACACACATGAAGAAGATGGAAAGATCACAAGTTAACAGCCTAAAAAGTCACCTAAGGAAACTGGAAGAGCAAGACCACCAAAGCCCTAACTTCAGCAGAAGAATCCAGATCACCAAAATAAAGGAA
>NW_007231440.1:79262-95091 GCF_000164805.1 Carlito syrichta | reverse complement strand
CGCCTGCGGGGGTCACGGGCGGGGCAGGTCCTGGCCGGTCCGTTCGCGGTCTCTGAGGTCCGGGGAGCCTTCGCCTCCTGGCTGGGGGCCAGAGGGGTCAGGCGGGGAGCCGAGCCCCCCGCCCCCGGTGCCCTCCTCGCCCTGCGCGCCGGCCTCCGTCTTGCGCGGCCGTTCCGGTCTCGGAGCCGAGTGGGCAGGGTTTGCCTCCCCCCTCCCCGTCTCCCGGCCTCCTCCTCCGCCCGCAGCGGAGCCTCCGCGCCCTCTTCGCCCAGGGAGGCGGGGTGGGAGGCTCCGGAGAATCCGAGCTTTGGCTGCTGCGCCGTCCCGGCCCTAGGGCTGCTGAGAAGTTTAGCTCCCCGAGGTTCTCACTTGCCTCCCCCTTCCTCCCCCATCCCCCAGTGATAAGCTGGGTCCTTCCTCCGCCCTCTCCGGCACGTGTGGGCGGGGCCCGGCTGGGGACCGCAGGCAGGTGGGTCAGCACCAGGGAGAATTTGGGGGAGGACTTTCGAGCCGCCCCTATGGAGAAGGCAGGGGTGAAGGGTGGGCTGAGAAAGTTACTCATTTTTCATTCTCTTCCTAATCTCTGAGATCAGGGAAAGGTCTGTACTAGGCAGAGAGAGAGAGAGACAGAGAGAGAGAGAGAGAGACTGGAAAATCCCCAGCCTCGGCCTTCTCCTCCGCGACCCCAGTTTCTTGAGACCCGGCTGTGTCACCACCCCTGCAGGTCCTGTGGGACCAGCCTTTTCTTGACTCCACCCTATCCCCTGGGGAGTTCTGTGGCACCCCCCCTCCCCCAACTCAGTGGCAGCTCTGCCTCTGCCAGGAGTTCCTCCATCTGGTTTCCTTCGGCATGTTGGACTCCTCTCCCAAGTCCTCTCCTGGGCACAGGGACCCTGCTTGTGGAGCGGTACAGGTCTTTGCTTCCCCTTTCTGCCCCAGCACCGCTGTGCCCCGCTAGACCCCTGGGGCCCGTTGGACACCATCAAACAGCCCCTCCAGGGTCCCCCGCATATAAGTGGTGAATGGGGTGGGAGGGTTTGGGGCACCAGAGGGTGGGAGAAAAGGAGAAGATTTTGCAGCGAGGAGGGGGATCTCAGAGGGGGCAGGCTGACTTGGGGGCTGAGCTGTTTATAGGTTTGTTCTGGTTTTTTTTCCCCTCTAGAACTGGAAGCTCCAGACCTGATTTAAAGAGACAGGCTCCTGAGAAGGGAGCATTCCTGGCCTTGGCATGAATTATTCAGGCTGGAGAGGCTGACACTTGATCCGAAAGCCATTCGGTATCAGCAGAGCTGGTTGGGTTAGAGGCCCCCCCTTCCCTCAAGAATCAGTCTGCTTCTTCTGACTTGGGGACAGTTGTTGGGTTGACTCCTTCCCTGAGGTTATATTTAACAGATGGACCAACAGATCAATACCACTTAAGGAGCAGAGGCGGCCCCTGCAGTGGCCTGGGTCTTGGGCAAGGACCAACGCTGGGGAGTGGGTCTAGTGATGCTGGGTGTCCCCCAGCTCTCCCTCCTCCCAGCTTCTCTCCCCTAGCCCCATCATAACTCTTTCAGGGGTTGGCAGATAAGAAAAGTAACTCGCATATGCAGGACTAGACATGTCTACGCAGATGCACACATGAGGTTGTACACACACGTGCTTTCACATGTAAAGGCAGACTTGACACATATGCAAATCTAGGTGTGTCTCCATGTGAGCATACAGGCTCATGCGTACCTGGATGTGCTTACATGCACGGGAAGGTGTACATGGGCTTGTGCACTGCTCCAGGCAGGCTTAGTTGTGCCTGTGCAAGTACATGCAGACTCATTGATGCACACAAGCCTGGGAGGTTTGAGTGCATCATGGCATGTGCCCATAGATCCAAGCACATGCATACTTGAATGTGCACCTCCTGGGCCCAGGCAGGTCCCCGGGTGCACTCCCAGAGGGGCAAACTTACAGACCCACACACGCAAGCATGGGTAGCCGGGGCCTGGCCAGCACACTTGGAGCCCGCTCCTCTTGCCCTGCACCAGGCCCTGGGTCTGTGGAGGTGACAGGCTGATGGTATCTTTTATCACATGGGTACCAGTGCTCAAGTGGGTTCTGCTGGGGCTCAGGTAGACTGCTCTTCCCCAGCCCTGCCCCAATAGCCACAAGCCCCAGCTCTGATATCTCCCCTGCTGGGAAGGACTGGGTCTGGTCACTGTTGTATTTCCAGCACAGGGACTAGCACCAGAGTGGCCGGCAAATATGTGTGGATGAATGAATGTGTGAATGAACAGAATAGTCCATTTCCCTGTCCTGCTGCCTAGAACCCTTTTGCCTCCAGCCCCTAAGGAATCACAGACCACTGCCAAGGCCAGAGTTCCCTCTCAGGCTGTCGTAACTGGCTTCTGATTGACTGATGCTCCTCGCTTCTGGAAGGAACTATAGGACAGCAGGCTGCCTTGGTTAAGGGGTGCTAGACAACTCAGTCAGGGAAGGGCAGCCTAGAGAGAACTTGAATCATCAGGTACCAGAGGACAAGGGAAATGTTCCCTCTGTTGTGTAAATGGGGAAACTGAGGTTTCTAGGCTAGACCCCGAAACCCTGAGAGGGGACTTGCCCCAAAGGCCCTCTCAGGGTTTCAGGGTCTAGCCTAGAAACCTGGCCCCACTGTTCTTGCCTGGGCCTCTGTCCAAGAAGGTGGGCTGCATCTGAGAGGGTCCTGCACCACAAGGAAGTCTTACCCTGAGCCCCACAAGATGAAGCCAGGAACAGATGCCAAGGCTCGTTGGGCGTGACCTGGGCTATTAGTTTCCTCTTCTGTAAAGTAGGTAGCCTTCTGAATTCCTGTTCTTCCTATTCCTCTCAGGGCCATTGTGATAAAGTTAATTGGAAGTGGTTCAAAACAAGAGAAGCTTTATCACTTTGGGCCTGGGGGCCTGGTGCCCCTCCTGTTGGCCTTTGGGGTAGGCAGTGCCCCTGTCTGGCACTGATTAGCTCCTGTCATTTTTCCCTCTTCCACGTCCCTCCCTCCCTCAATGTAGCAACTTCGTGGTGGATATTAATCAATTGAGTCTCTACTTGCTAGTCTCTGTGTGTGGCCTCTACCCAGTGTCCTCCTCTCTTTCTTTGCTTTGTGTAGATGTTTCCCTTCCAACTTCTCCTGGAACCAAGTTCTCTCTGTTCAAGTTCCCCAGGGAACCAGGTTGTAAGTCATTTTGTATGTTTGGGGTGTCTCTTCTCTGGAAGAATAACCCTTTCCATCTTGGGGTTACTCATGTTCAGTATGCAGTAGGTGTTCAATAAATGTATGTCCATTTAAGTCTGAGGCTGTGTGATTATTCTTTGATGCATCCAGTGGAAGTCCCTTTTCTTGGACTGTTTGCTCCACCTGGGGTGTTCTTCCCTTGACTCTGTTTCTCTAGTCCAGTCCACTGTCCTTCAGAGCGTTTTGCCCCTTCCAGGAATCCCTCATGTCTTCCTTCTCCATCCTTTGAGCTTCAGTTAGCAATCAGTGGGCCAGGACTTCTCCTTGGCTGTCAGCACCTGGGGCTCATGACTGGTCTAAGTTGCTGTGTTGTCAGCACACAATTCAGGGTTCAACACAGAGAAGGCACCAGGGAACGTCTACTGAATGAAACAGTGATTTAAAAATCTATGGCTGGATCCTCCCGTCCCTTTGAGGCAAGCTGGTTGAGGATCCCTTATCTATACTTCACACCAGGACATGGCAGCCCAGAAAGGTTAAGTGCTTTCCCCAAGGTTGCACAGCTGACTGGATCTGAGCCCAACAGGAGCTTGGGTTTCTTGCTCGTCTTCTTCCCCACAGCCCTCCCCATCCTAGGATCTCTCTCTCCCAGGAGCATGCCTGGGTCAGATCCCAGAGGAGCCTGTGGCCAGAAGCTCAGGCTCTCAGGGTTTGTTTCTTCAGTGCTCAGAGCAAGAGAAGTACCCCCTCCATCCACAAGCAGAGTGACTGTCAGCTCTGTGCCCAGATGACAGTCCCCTGTGCTAGCCATACTGGACCTCATAGCTCTTGAGTGTACTACCCTGCTAGGTCCCAGAGACCCTCTCTCAATCCTTCCAGGTATTGTCCCTTCCCTGAGCCTCTAGTTTCTTCACTGGGCCCTTTTCCTCCTGGCACAGACCCTGCTTTATGTAAGCTCCATGGAACCTTAGTAGGAAGCACAGAGATGGTTAGTGACTTCCCTGAGGTCACCCAGCAGGCAGACCCTTCCCTAGCAGGCTCCAGCTCCATGTGATCATCAGAAGTGTCTCAATATTATTAAAGTCCTCAGATATGTCTTTGCCTTTCCAGACCTCAGTTTCCCTGTGTGCAACAACAAAATGTGTGTGGATGGGATGATCTTGGAGGGCCTTTTAGTCCTGTGTCCAGTGACTTTTTAGGGATGGGAATTAGAAAGGACAAGGCAATACTGTGATTTGCCCAAGTTGGTGCTCTTCCCCTCCCCCCCTTTTTTTTTGCGAGTTGGAGTCTCACTCTGTAGCCCAGGCTGGAGTGCAGTGGTACATTCACAGCCACCACAGCTTTGACCTGCTGGGCTCAGGTGATCCTTCCACCTCAGCCTTCCAAGTAGCTGGAACTACAGGCTCACACCCCCACGCTTGGCTAATTATTTATTGTAGAGACGAAGTCTCGCCAAGTTGCCCAGGCTGATCTCTCAAATCCCTGGGCTCAGGCATTCCTCTCACCTCTGCCTCCTAAAGTGCTGGAATCATAGGCATGAGCCACCAGGCCCAGCCCCCACCTTCTTAATATCTGATCTTGAACCTGGCACACCCCGGTTAAGGCCTGAGTTGCCCAACTATAAGGCAGTTATAGGGTGGTCTGGGGGTCCTTCCAGTTTTGACGCACATGTGGTTCGGGCTTTCTTTGTCCTGAAGGCCCTCATGCTACCTCCCTTTCTCTCCATTCCCCTTTTCCTGAAGCAAATGGAGGTGTTCTTCCTCTGCTGACATGATGGAGATCATCCATTAGGTAGTGGGGAGGCCCCAGGCTCTCTCCTCCTGCACAGCTTCCTCCCCAGCAGGTGGGAGGGGGACTCACTGTGGGCCTTGTTGTTCCATTTTTCACTCCCCCTCCCCTCCCCCACTGCCATGAGACACAGGAAAATCCATAGGCCCAAGATTCATTTTCTCCGTTGAGTCAGCAGAGGCCAGCTCCACTTCTGAGGGGCAGGCAACTGGCTTTTAAATAACTCTCTGGTATTTAATACCCTCCTCCTCCACTCTGCGGCCTGGGGCCCTGGGGAAAGGCTAGAATAAATGAGCTAGATGACTCCTCTGAAAGTCCTAAGTGTTCCTGCCCCCACCTCAATCCTCACCCCCGTAACCCCCAGACCATCCAAACAGATGATTCCTTACTACATTTGAATCTTGTTTTACCGTTTGTAAGTGGTGTGCCAGTCTGGGTTCGTTATCCTAGTTTAGAATTGAAAACAAGTTGAGGAAAGGGGAGGCCCCACTTGACTTTGGGTTTTGGTCTATTGCTGGTTGGCAGTGTGATGGTGAGCCAGGTGGGTCCCTGCCCCTCTCTGGGTTTCTCTTTCCTCACCTGTGTGACAAGGTGATTCGCTGGTGGGTTGCTGCTCGTCTCCCTATAGCTGTGTCATTTCATGATTTGCTGTACTGGTCCAGGTCTGCTTCCCTAAGAGAGTCTCACTGTTTCTGCGCTCTTCTTTAGGGAGAAGCTACAGGGCAGAGCAGACTGAGGCTCAAGGCCAGGTAGGGTCTGGCCCCAGGATTCTACTCTGTTGATCCAGAAACAGGAGTGGGTGGGGGGCAAGGGGAAAGAGGAGGGTTGGACTCCTTCCCTCCCTTCCCCTCTTCTCCCTTCCCCTCCCCTCCCCTCCCCTTCTTTCCTTTGCAGGTAGAGGTCCAGACAGACCAAGGGCAATAACCTATTTGAATCTTGATTCTCTTAAAACTTGGAGTCTCAGCAGTGGTAGATGCAGTTTGATGAGGTGGGAACAAAACCCTCTTTGTCAGCTGTGCCAGGGTCTAGGCTCCTGGTCATGGAAGTTAGTGGGTGCAGTGCTCCTGGCTTTGCTGCTGTTCTGCATTATTCAGAAGACAGGGATTGATATCTCTGTTGGCTATATGAGAACACTGGAGGTTAAGAGCTGTGCTTGGGGTCACCCCAGATTAATGACAGAACAGGGCCTATACACTAGGCTTTCTCATTCCCTGCTCAGTGCTCGTACCATTGCCGCAATCCAGGCAGGACGGTGGGGGCTGGGGGATGGGGATGAGAACGGCAGCTGCTCCTTTCTGCTCAGGTCTAGGGGTGACCTTCGTTGGCCCACTCAACTTCCTTAGCCTCCTGTTGGGTCCTCATGCACATTCTCAGCTGTACCGAACCTTCCCAAAACTTTGAACTACGGATTCAAAGAACCATAGAGCCTGTTCTCTTTGAATCTGAACACAGACTCTTAGAGTGTTGTCAGTATGAACAGCGAAGGGACACTTAGAGCTCATGGTGTTGTTACAGTAATGGTTCTGAATGAATCCATGGTTTTATGCTGTTCCTTTCCATACTGATTGACTTGGCTAATGAGACATTGGCTAATGTGATGCAAGCTGAGGATTAAACAGTGCTTGTGCATTGGGGCTCCTTGCTTCTTGCTTCCCTGAAATCACCACATATAGAAACACAAACAAGCCTCTTAGCAGAAGAGATTAGAAACGAGCCGCCCCAGCTGAAGCCCCCTAGACCCTCCCATTTCCATATGACCTTCCATCTGCCTCCAGCTGCTGGAGGGACCCCACATGAGACCTGCACAACTACCCAGCTGACTTGAGCCCCAAGTGCTAACTCACAGAACTGTGAACACATACAGTGGTGGTGGTTAAGATTTTGAGATGGTTTGTTACACAGCAGTAGGTGCAGATCCTTAGGACCAGAATTGTAGACTCTTGGTCGTAGATTCCATGTGCCCTGACAATCACAGCATCATGGAATCCTAGGGCCAGAACTGGTACCATTGCTGTAGAATGCAAGGAACCGAAGAGTCCCAAAAACACCTTCTTTAACTCCCACTCAGTGCTACAATCTTTTTTCTCTTGCAGGCCAGTCAACCACACACCCTCTTTCAACACAGAGCCCTCGCCCCACCCCCAGTTGCTCCTTATTTTCTGTGTTCTGTCCAGTCTGTCACACAGTCTTCTTGTTCTACCCCTCATCTGGCGTCTCTGTCCCTTCTGCTCCAGGAAGCCTACCCGTGCTGATCTGCTTGCTCTGGTCCTGGGAGCTGAATGCGGACTTGATGGAAACATATCTTGGTATTTATTCCAGTTTCCAGCACAGTACCTGGCACAGAGCAGAGTATATCTGAAGGAAAACAATCAAAAACATCACCACAAAACTCTTCTCTTCCTGCCCTGTCCTCTCACAAGGGCAGTCCTGGATCTGTCCGTGGTGCTGAATGGCTTTCTCCATGCCAGAGTCTGCATCAGAATGGTTTCTTCTCAGGGTAGGGATTCTTCCTACAATCTGGTGTTCCCCCCTTCCCCATTACAGACTACTAGTTTGGACTATTTATTGCAAAATAATATGTGGTGAGGATGAGGTATAGTAGTTAGGATCAGATTCAACTGTACATATCAGAATACCCAATGAATCTCTTAAATGATATTGAAATATTTTTCTCAGCTGGGCATGGTAGCTCACACCTGTAATCCCAGCACTTTGGGAGGCCGAGGCAAGAGACTTGCCTGAATCCAAGGGTTCGAGATCAGCCTGAACAAATTGGTGAGACCTTGTCTCTCCAATAAATCGAAAAAATTTACTGGGCATGGTGGCATGTGCCTGTAGGCCCAGCTACTCAGGAGGCTGAAGTGGAAGGATCACCTGAGCCCAGCAGGTCAAGTCTGAGGTAGTCGTGAGCATGCCACTGCACTCCAGCCTCAGCGACAGAGTGAAACCCTAATTCAAAAATTAAATAAATAGTGAAACACCCCTTATCAACAAGGGTGCCTGAACGAAGCATATTTGTATACCTAACCCTTAACTGTACCCCACAATATCAAAATAAAAAATATTAATTTAAAAAGTTAAATAAATAAATATTTTCTCTCAAAATGAAAGCCCAGATGTAGTAGTCCAGGGTCTGAATGGTCTCTCCACATCCCTGAGGACCTCACAATTCTTCCAGTGTCCCACTCTTTGTTCCCTAGGATGTAGTCCTCATTGTTTGTGTGTGTGTGTGTGTGTCAGAGTCTCACTGTGTCCCCCAGGCTGGAGTGCAGTGGCATGCTTATGGCCACCACAGCCTCGACCTGCTGGGCTCAGGTGATCCTTTCACCTCAGCCTCCCAAGTAGCTGGAACCACAGGCACATGCTACCATGCCTAGCTAATGTTTTTGACTTATGGTAGAGACAAAGTCTTGCCATGTTGCCCAGGCTGGTCTCAAACCCCTGAGCTCAGGCAATCCTCTTGCCTCCACCTCCCAAAGTGCTGGGATTACAGGCATGAGCCACTGCGCCCAGCTTAGTCCTCATTGTCATGGTCCAGATGGCTGCTAGAACACCAGCCATTGCATCAGACAGCAGATGGAGGAAAAGAATTAATAAGGATGCCTCTTCCCAGTATCGGAACTTTCCACAATTTCACGGAACACCTTTGCTTACACAGCCACACCTCACTAGCTTCAAGGGGCTAGTGAGATAATGTGCTCAGCAAAAAATTATCGTTCTTATTGCTGAGAAGGAAAAATAAGCTACTGAAAAACAACTAAAACTTTCTGAGTAATACATGAGTAATGGGAGAGAGGTATTGAGGGTGACAGTGACTGCAGAGTAGTTGTGGTGTTGGTTGTAAATAGCGATGGTAATGGTGGTGGGGAAGATGTTGGTGTGGGAGTGATCATGGTCGTGGTGGTGATGCTAGTAGTTTTGGTGATGGAGGAGGAGGTGATGGTGAGGATGGTGATGAATGGAGCTGCTGGTCTATAAGGCTTAGGTCCAGGAGCCTTATAGGCATCTGGAGAAGACTGGGAGATGGACCCAGTCACCACTGAGTGTCTACTCCAAGCTGTTTGGAGGATGATTTCTGGCACCCCTGCTAGTTTACCCTTCAGCAGCCACAAGCCTCCTGCCTTCCTGAGTCCAAGTCACCATCAGAAGAACATGAATCAGATCCCCCCTATTTTGGCTGGAAATAGCTCTGGAATGAAAACTTTAGGCTTTAGGGAGGTGAAGCAGGAAGGGTAATATTGGACTTCCATTTATTAGACAATAAACACTGATGAAATTTGTTGTTACAGTCAAGAAAAGCTTTGGTGTGAAATACACAGAGAGACACATGGGCACAGAGCTTCAGAAATAGAATTGTGTTGTCACAGAAACAGACAACCAGTGAGAGAGAGATGCAGAAAGAAACAGGGCCATGATAAGGCACCCGCAGGCATAGATACACTGGTCTCACAAGGATGGCCAACTTCCCTCCTCAAAGAGATGCAGACCATCCAGCATCTAATTCCAAAGGACAACTCTTGTGTTGCTGCCTGGGTCCCATGCACTGAGGATACTGAAGAACCAGAAGTGCCAATTTTGAGTGACTCAGAGCTTAGTAGCCAATCAGAGAAAGAGGCGGTCTGACCTCCCATGCCCTCTCAACTGAAGTGAGATGGCACCAGCGCACCACAGCCTGCATCAGGCTCTGTGACTGAAGGTGAACAGAGGGATAGGGCTTGGGTAGGAGGGGGTATGTCCTCCAGGAAGTCTCCCCCCAAGGGGCCCAAGGACACATCTGGAGGCCATTAGCAGAGGGGCCAACAGGCAGCAGGCTCTGGCTCCAGGTGAGAAGACGTGACGAAAACATGTGGCAGCCTCCCACTCACTGGAGCTGGGGCATGGAGGATGCCTTGGCATTGAGTAGTTCCGGCGTCAACAGCTCCCGCCTCCAACAAACACCCAGAATGCAGAGCTATCCATAGCACAGGCCCAGGAGCTCACCTCCCAAATCCTTGGTGAGCCCACCTCCAGTTCACCTCTGGAAACTTCAACACCAGATTTCCTGACTTTCATAGTGATATTCTCTTCCAGGAAGGCTTCCTAATGCCGCCTCTGCTCCTTCCCACCTTAGTCTCTTTTTTTTTTTGCTGCTCAGAGCGCCTAAATGACATTGCCCTGACTTCCTGCTATTTCCATTGATCTGTGCTTCTTTGGAAGTGGCAGCCCTGCCTGGCTTTAGCCTCCACAACCCTCCTCCCTGCTCTCCTGGAGCAGCTTCATCTCACAGCAGTCACAGTCCTTTCCTAGTGAGTGAAGGTGTTCAGGTGGTCATAGCAAGACCCTGTCTCTACAGAAAAATTATAAAAATAAGCCAGGTGTGGTGGTGTGTTCCCATAGTCCTAGCTACTCAGGAGGCTGAGGTGGGAGGATTGCTTGATCCCAGGAGTTTGAGACTACAGTGAGCTATGACTATATCACTGCACTCCAGCCTGAGTGACAGAGCAAGACTGTCTCAGACAAAACAAAACAAAAAAGTTTAAAAAAGTGAAGGTGTTTGGGCCTCATCGTGGGTCTCAGCACTTTTTGCTGCTAACCCCTAGCCCTGGGACTGAGTGCTGGCCCTCTAGCTCACATAGGAGCCCCCAGAACGCCTGCTCTTTGCATACAGACCATCTATTTCTACCTGCTGAGGCCTCAAAAACTGGAGGCTCTTGCCATCCCATAGCCTCTTCTCCCTTCCCAGCCTCATATTGGCCATTTAGCAGAATGGCCTATTGCCACCTTCCCCCAGTGGGTCTGGCTCTAGATCCCTGGATTTCCAACTGTGTCCCAGAATGCCAGAGAAAGCATTCAGCCCCAGGTGGGGCTGGGGAAGCTTCCCCCGCCCTATGCGGTATGATGCCTCTGGGATCTCTGTGAGCTCATCACCCACCGGAATACTGCGAGTGGGCAGAAGACCTTAAAGGCTGGCCAGCACATTGATTATTGGCTGCCCCACTTACTCCTGGACGTAGGACAGGAACCTCAGAACAGATGGATGGATAGCAGATTGGGTAGGCAGGAAGACATTCCCTGTTGGGGCAACGCCAAACTCTGGGTCTCAGCAGCCCCTAGGGCACAGCCAGAATAAGCAGCACTCGCCCTGTCCTTAGCACAGCCCAGGGGCAGGGGCTATTCAGGGGCTTTAGCTTTGCCCTGCCAGTGTGTCTCCGTCCCTGCTGTGGGGAAGGGAAAAGGAAGCCAATTGGAAGTTCAGAAAAGGAAAGGCTAAAAAGGAGCCCACAATCGGCACTAATTAGCCACTGAGAGAGAGAAAAGGAGGTCAGAGGACTGCATCTACTTCTGGAAGACAGCATCTGGCAGCCAGAGCCCTGGCTGGTCCTCGCCCCCACTGCCCGGCCCGGGCTAGGCCCGGCACAGACCCACCTGACACCACCACAGCCCAACTGGGGGAGGGCTCCATCTCTGCCTATAGACTTTGTCCTGACCCTCTCCTCTGGAAGAAGCAGTTGGCTAAAGGGAGAGAGGGAGGGGGAGGGGAAGGAGGGAGGGAAGGCAGACGCCCCTGTGTGCAGTGTGCTGGGTTGAGAGCTTTATGCACAGGATTGCTTTCAGTTCTCACAGTGGCCCAGGAACGTAGGTGCCTAGGCCCAAAGTTTTACAGCGATGTGGACTTTCAGGTTAATAGTTGATCCAGGATCCCATGGTTTAAAAGGGCCTGAGTGGAAAGTCACAGTCAGGCTGTATACAGCAGCCATGTTCTTGGTGCTGGAAACGAACTCTTGGAGGGCAGAACCCTTGCCTGTGTCATCTCTGCCCCCAAGGCTAGTCCTGGGAGAGTCAGCACGTGGTGAGTGCTGAGAAGAGCTGTCGAGCTTGGCAGGCAAGAGAGGCTGAGGCAGGAAAGGTATAAAAAGAGGAAGAGCGATGGAGAAACAGTGGCAGTGCTGCAGACCACTCCCATCCCAGGACATCATGCAGAGGACTCTTGGGGGAACCTTTCCTGGGGCTCAAGACAATGCCTGACTGAATGCAGCTTTGTGCCCAGTCGTTGGGGGAGACAGGAGGAGGAAGTGTGGGGACAGTGCATTTCTTCTCCCTTCTGTTCCACCCCCAACCCCAGATGGTTAAGCTGAAGTGGAAGACAAAATGAAGAACCTTTAGCCCTGCTGGAGCCCGGGAAGATCTCCAGCAGATCAGCTGGCCAAGAGCCAGAGCTGGCTAGAGTCCAGGGTTGGGGGTGCAGGGACGTTGAGGAGAGAGCATGTTGGGCCTCGGGGCAGGGCCACTGTGGACATGGTGTCCCTCCACACAGGCTGGATTTTCTGGCAGAGCTGAGTGCCCTAACAAGGGAGGCCGGCAGAAGTATGGGCCTGGGAAGTGGACTGTCCTTTGGCCCTGCCTCTGAGCACCCTAGTAGCCACGGGAGTAGGAGAGACAAACTGTGGTCAGGCAGACTTCACGTACTGACTGGACAATCCTCACAACCCTGAAAGGTGGTGGTTCTCAGCCTTGATCTTAAAGATGGGGAAACCGAGGCAAAGAGCGGGTGAGTAAGTTGCCTAAGGTCGCAGATGAGTAAGGAGGGCTGGGATTCCACCCCTGGCTGTTTGGCTCTAGCCCTGCACTTAATCACAATGATCTCCTGAGAGCAGCAGCAAGAAGCAGGCCTGTTTGTGCCCACCAGCAATTAAGGCCCCTTGGTACTGTGAAAAATGTCGGTGGAGTGTGTCTGATTAGGCTCATCAGAGCCCAGCATGGGACACGTGTGTTTTTAAGATGGATCACCATTATCCCTGGTTGGAGGATTGCGTGGGGTTTTCTAATTACAAATTATTCCTGCTGGATTTCATTATGCTTCCTCTTGTACTGGCTTTTTGTATTCTCAATAATTTTACAAAACTTTAAAAATCATGATCGGCCAAGCTTATTTTCAGGTCTTAAAATATACAGTGAAACTTTTATTAAGACGCAGTGTTGGGTTGGGTGCGGTGGCTTACTCCTATAATCCCAGCACTTTGGGAGGCTGAGGTGAGAAGATAGCCTGAACCCAGGATTTTGAGACCAGCCGGGGCAACTTAACAAGAACTTGTCTCTACAATAAGTAAAAAAATGGCTGGCTATGGTGGCACGCACCTGTAGTTCCAGCTACTTGGAAAGCTGAGGTGGAAGTATTGCCTGAGCCCAGTAGGTCAAGGCTGTGGTAGCTGTGATTGTGCCAATGCACTCCAGCCTGGGTGACAGAGTGAGACTTCGGCTCAAAACAAAACAAAATGAAACAAAATTTAAAATGGAATGTTTGAGTTAATATCACAAGACAGCGATTATTTGAATTTTGCCACTTTACACTCCTAATGAGTCAGAAGGGCAGGATGGACATTTATCTTCTGATGGAAGAACTTCATTCATTCAGAAAGGAAATTTCCTGCGGTAGAGGGAGGTTTGCACTTAAGTATTTTAAATTATTTTCAGCCAACTGTTGTAGGCAAGCAGCCTGTGTTAACTTGACCATTTCTAAGTAAGACTTTCCCCTGATCACTGAAAAGCCTTCAAATTTAACAGCATCGATGACAGCAGAAAACGAATGGTTTATAGCATTTAAAAAAAGAATAATAAAATGTAATGTTTACCAAGCCCCAGTCAAGATTTCCTTAAAAAAGATCAGGTTAGTCTCTCATCTCTCTTGCTTTGGGAGAACCCGAATTACAATGGATCCTAGGTCTGTTAGAGTCTTCAGGATCTTAATTTCGAGAAGGCATTTGGAACATCTCCCAAGGTACTTTCCTAGCAAGCTGGGGGTGGGACCCCATGGTGAAGTGCTGGAGGAATCGCTGACTGCCTGCACGGCAAGGGGAGGAGAGCAGGTTAGGGAATCAGCAGCAACTTGGAGGGAAGACTAGTGTCCTGCTTGGGGCTCTGTCCTCCATGCTTTCTGGCTCAATCTAATGTATTTTTGGAGGACTTGGTTTAGGCCAAATGAAACGTGCTCATCGAATCTGTAGGTGAGAGAGTATGTTACATGGCAGGACCAGGTTTCAAAACGATCTGAATTATCTTGACCCATAGGTGAGGACTACCATCAAGTTTGTGGGGGTAAATACCACGTCCCCACTTGGGCCCAAAGGTGGGAGTAGGGGAGAGGAGGAGGAATGACTGAGCACAGATGTCTGCCCTACCCTAGCATAAGACAGCTCACTTCACTATGCAACCTCCAGAGGATGATGCTGTTCTCAATTAGGGGAAAGGACTGAAGCCAGAGAAGTTGAGCGTTTGCTCAGGTCACATAACATGACTGAGCTTAGGTCAAAGCCAAGGCTCATTCAACTTCCAGGTCCACTCTTCATAAGAAGTTCAGGATGAAGAAAATGGAGCTTAATGGCAGTTTATGTAAAAACAAAACAGAAGTACATATATATGTGATGTCAGTCCTGCATTGGCGTAGAGCCTTTGCTGAGCCTTTCTTCCGGGACTGACCTTAAGCTCAGCTCAGGGTACAGAGATGAAAACTCACAGTCAGGCAACCCCTTCAGGTCCCCCTCAGCTTTGGGAGCTTTTCTGTCCTCTCAATAAATCCTGCCTTTAAAAAAAAAAAAAAAGAAAACTCACAGCCTCTGAGCAAGCTGAGCTCCTGGTCCCAGGAAGAGAAACTGATGCTACAACAGGTGGATGTGACACTGTTGGGTGTACAGAGAAAACCTGAGCCCTCCTGCTTCAGGGAGCCCCGGCAGACTGCAGAGAGGGCAGCGCCAGGTCTGAGGTCCGCCACGGGGTCGTTTGTCCAGGAGCCTGGGAAAGGCATGGGCTGTAGGTCTCGGCAGAGTGAGCCAGTCCGGGCCTCTTCTCTGCCCCTGAGTGGTGAGGGGCACTGAGGCCCCACAGCAAGATGCAGGAAGGGGCAGGACAGAGAAAGGAAGGGAGACCAAGCCTCTGCCCCAGCCTCTAGCACAGAAATGAAAGAGCAGGCGGTGAGTGGGAGTTCTGGCAGGTATCTGAGAGCCAGGCAGGGATGTGCCTCTGGGGATGCTGAGAGATTCTGGGACCTTGGGCTTGGAACATGCCCATTTCTTTGTAACCTCCCACTGTGTCCTGCAGCTGTTCCTTCAAGTGAGAAGGGCTAGAAGCTGGTGTTCAGGTGCAGTGAACGTGTGAAGAACAGATGTCCTGGGAGTCACTTGGAAGAGAAAAAGAGGGCAGCTCAAGTCTTTGTGCCCATGGGGGAGACCATGTGAGTAGCGCATTCACAGGTTTCTAAGGTAGGGAGTAAGGCGGCCAGGTGGGCTGGAGACGGGAGGGCAGGAGATGGGGGAAGGGGGATGTTGAGACACAGCTGGCACCGTCCACAAAGGCCAGACAGTGCCTGGCCTTGCAGGCCTTGAAGACTTTAACCTTTATCACAAAGGCAAGGAGGAGCCAATGAAGGCTCCTGAGCAGAAAAGTGACACCATTTTATTTGCATTTTGGAAAGATTACTCTCGTTGCATGACTGAAGGGAGCCGAGTGTGAGAAGACAAATGAGGAGACGTCTGGAGGAGTCCGGGTGCAGGACACGCTGCTTGGCTGGGCGGTGGCATGGAATGGGGGGAGCAGTGGGTAGGTTTGAGCCATGGGTGGGTGCCTGGTGATAGACCGAATACAGGGCTAATGGGAGGGAGGATCCTGGGCTTCTGACTTGTGGATGGTAGGACATTCACTGAAAGAGGGAGCTGGCTGGGTGTGGTGGCTCACGCCTATAATCCCAGCACTTTGGAAGGCAAGGTGAGAGGATTGCCTGAGCCCATAGGTTCAAGACCAGCCTAGGCAACTTGGTGAGACCTCATCTCTATGAAAGAAAGAAAGAAAGGAAGAAAGAAAGAAAGAAAGAAAGAAAGAAAGAAAGAAAGA
>NW_007231440.1:56333-79242 GCF_000164805.1 Carlito syrichta | reverse complement strand
AACGAGAGGGAGGGAGGGAGGGAGGGAGGGAGAAGAAAGAAAGAAAGAAGGAACGGAGTGTGAGGTGGCAGTGAGGGTGAACCCAACCAAGTGGAGGTGGTGAATGGACAGTGAGACACCCAAGTCTAAGTTCAGGAGCTGCGTCAGGGCTGGAGATGCAAAGCTGGGGCTTGTTGGCAGTCAGAGGGTGACAGGAGCTACAGACCCACCGTCCCCATTTTGGTTCATCACCTGCTCTGGGAAGCCATTTCTGACCCCCGCCCCACTCCAAGACTAACTCAGGGTCCCCTCTGGCTACCACTACTTCCCCATGACGTGTGTGGCCAGTGTCTGCCGCCACCCTCCAGATGGCAAGCTCTTGAGGGCAGGGACCACATTCGCCCCTGTATCCCCAGAGCCTGGCACGGGTGCTGGCTCAGAGGAGGCATTGGTCGTGGTTGGTCGTTGATACAAGAATGAAGTCTCAGTGGAGTGGGCCACCATGGGAGGAAACGAGCTTCCTGCCTAGAAGGCTTAATAGTAGAGGCCCTACAGCTCATGGAGGAGAGGAGATTCCTACATTCAGCAGTTATTCTCTGTGAACCCACTCAGTCTTGGATTCTCATTTTCCAGGACCAGCGTCATCTCCCTTAAGGAAGTAAAATGTGTCATTTTCACCTACCCAGAGTCCAGGTCACTCTGTGGCCTCCTCCTCCAGAGAGGTTTCTGAAGGCTGTGCTGACCTCAGCAGAATGTCCTCCTCCCCCAGCAAGCCTCTCCAGCCCTGGGATTGCCACCCAAGCGTAGATACCTTGCTAGAGTTTAGCAGAAGCTGCTGAGGTAGCTTTGGCCTGGGCTGCGAGGGCTGGCTGCCTGCCCTGCCCAGCCTCCTTGACCTCGACCTGGGCCCTTCTCCTTTCACCCACTGCATCTCTTACTGCAGCAGCTTGGTGACAGGAGCCAAAGTGGGCCTCACTCTGGAGATTCTAGGAGCTTAGCAGGAAGGGAGCAAGCCAGAGAGGAGGAGGAGAGGTAACAGATTGGTGAGGAAGCTGGGAAGGCAGAGGGAAGGGAAGCGTCTGGGAAGCGCAAAAGGGGCACAATGCCACCACCGGGCTAGAGGGCCTTCAAGATTTCCCAGCTTCCTAGCTTTACCCAGGAAAAAAACTGAGAAGCGGAGAAGGGGAGTGATTTGCAGAGGATGAGCGGGGCACCAAGAAACCTCCCTGTACTTGGGAGGGTGAGGAAGCAGGGACAGGGCAGAGGGCCCTGCAGGCCATGCTGGTGCCGGGAGGAAAGGGGTTGAGGGCTTGGGACTCAGACCAGAAAGACGCAGAAGTCACCCCGGAGGATGGGCGACTCACGCGACTGAGCAGCCTGCATCCCACTTGCAGAGCACAAGTTGAATCCTGAGAGATAAAACCAGCAGAGAGGAGACTTCCAGCCACCAGAGCCGAAGTTCTCACAGTGCAGAAAGACATGATAACACACACATTGTTACAAAGTGTAGGCATGCCAGGCTGTTCCCACCCTGGCTCAGAGTGGTCAGCCTGAGATAACTGTGGTCACTGTGAGCTGACAGCAAACGCTGCAGGAACTGCCTGGCTGTCCAAGCAAACTCAGAACTACCTCTGCTTCCAAACTATGGGACATGACCATAAGAACTTGAGAGGACCGAGACATGTCAGTGCCATTACTGGGTTAATATCATTTTTATGCTTGGTTTTAAAATAAACTGTATCTTACAGGAAATTTGAAAAATAGATGTTAAAAGAAAAATAACCACACACATAATCCCACCATCCAAAGATGTTTTTGACAAACATCCTTCCAGTCTTTTTTCTATGTATATTTTTCTTTCCACAATTGGGATAACATTGCTATAATCTTTAAAAACTGGTTTACAAGGCCAGATGTGGTGGCTCATGCCTGTAATCCCAGCACTTTGGGAGGCCAAGGTGACAAGATTGCCTGAGCCCAGGATTTTGAGACCAGCCTGGGCAACATAGCGAAACCCCACTCTATGAAAATAAAAATAAAAATAAATAAATTAGCTGCGTGTGTGACATGCACCTGTAGCCCCAGCTGCTTGGGAGGCTGAGGTGGAAGGATCACCTGAGCCCAGGAGGTCAAGGCTGCAGTGAGCTGTGACCGTGCCACTGTTCGCTAGCCAAGGTGACAGTGTAAGACTCTGACTCAAAAAGAAAAAATATTGCTATACTTCATTTTAATATAATAATTATTAAGGTAAAATATACTCTTTGTTAAAAAAGGACAGTACAGAAAAACATAAGCAAGAAAGAATTTTAGCAGATCTCATTACCCCATCAACCACTGTGTGAAGACACTGAAATATTTACTTCCAGTTATTTTTTGGTACCCCACACTTTTTATACGTACAAGTACTTTTTGTTTACAACTTGGGGGCAGCATCATGTGTGTATTAACAACAAAACCCACCTGTGTTTGAATCCTGACTGCATCACTTATTAGGTGAGTGGTGCTGGGAAACTTACTTCACCTTTCTCAACCTCAGTTTCCCCAGCTGTAAATGAGATTGACCATTATCTAGTTTATAGAGTTGACTTGAAAATTTGGGTGTACAAATCTCCTGACAATGCATCCAGCATTTTAGTGAGTCCTCGACAAAAGTTTAGTAGACATTTGTCACATCTGTGATTGTGTAGGACTAAGAATCCATTGCTTTGTATTTTGAACATCTCTCTCACTAGGTGAGCCCTTTTGAAAAATAGGACCCTACCTCCCACTTCAAAGTCACAGGTGGCCAGATACCCTCCCACTTCCACCCTCTGGCAATTTGGCCAACTGGGTATCTGGCTCGGATTTGTTGTGGGACTTGCTGGGACTGGGAGGAAGCTTCATTAGAATTCATTTGTGTTTGTGTCTTGCCGCATTCTGGGTATATGGTGGGGTGATGTTCTAGAGGCCGGGCCATGCTGGTGGAGATCCTGGGACCAGCTGTTCCTATGGTATGATCCTGGCTGTGAAACCAACTGCCCACTCATTTGGTTCTATTTTCTCACCCATTCTGAGCTTCCTGATAGAACTATCCATAAGTTTTCTGTTTTGTGTAGCCTGAGTCCGTTTCTGTTGCTTGCAACCACAAAGGTTTGTTCTTAAATCTTTTCAACCGTAGAATAAATCTGAAGCACTGGTTTCAATTCCAAGCTCAAGTTTTCATGCAGAAGAGTCCTGGATATACTGAAAGCGACATGATCAGTGCTGGCTTCTGGGCAAAGATCAGGGTGACCCTCAGATCTGTGCCACACTACCTGGCCCAGAGCCAGCCTGGAGAGAGGTGCTCAAGAGAGAGCTGCTGAAGAAAAGAGTGAAGGAGGGAAGGGAAGAGGCGAGGGAGAGAGTTAAAGGAAGAGTTCCACATGATGAAGAAAATTCCCGAAGGCAACATATGTGTGGTCCATGAATTCTCAAGGCTCTTGGGCCTCTGCCTGTTGAATCCTGTGATCTGAGCGGCCAGAAACAGTTGCAATTCATCTTCCCCTCCTGACCTCACATCCTCCTGTGTTTCCCAGAGGATGGCACTGCCCAAGACAGAACTCCTGAGTGTCACCCAAACCCTGTCCCTTGCTCTTTCTTCCTGGGCATTCCGTCGGTCCTGGTAAGTCCATCCTTAAACCCTTCTTAATCCATAGCTTGCCCCCATTCCCAGGATACTGGTTCATCTTGTCATGATCTCTCATCTGTCTGAATTTGTTCATGGGGCCGTTGCTCACCTTAAGACAGATCCTCAGGGCCGGGCGCAGTGACTCACACCTATAATCCCAGCACATTGGGAGGTGAACCCTGAGGCCAAACGTTCAAGCCTAGCCTGTGCAACTTGGTGAGACCTCTTCTCAAAATAAATCAGAAAATTAACTGAGCATGGTGGTGCACTCCTATAGTTCCAGGTACTTGGAAGGCTGAGGCAGAAGGATTGCCTGAACCCAGCAGGTCAAGGCTGTGGTGGCTGTGAACATGCCACTGTGCTCTAACTTGGATGACAGAGTGAGACTCTGACTTAAAAAAAAAAAAGACAGGTCCTCAGGAGACTAACGAGGTGTCAGAAGCAGGACCCAGAGGACAGCTCCCCTTTGACCAGCAAGACTTCTTGTCTGGGTATCTCAGTCCTTAGGCAAGGGGCTGCAGGTCAGCCCAGCCAGCAAGTGGAGCTCCAGAAACACCCAGCCTAGCCTAAATCCCACTTGCAGCCAAGCGGGGACAAACCAACTTGGAAAGGGGAAATATTTGTGTGCCCTTCTAGAACTCTGTGGGGGGCAGGGGACAGGGCCTGAGTCAGGTTCATCTCTGTCTCCCCCGCTGCCACCCCACTCCAGTTCCAGCATGGGGCCTGGTGTGCTATCAGTGCTCAGGAAGTGTGGATTGATCGGAGATCATTGCCTCAGTCCTTTTCTGGCATGCCGTCAAAAGCGAGACCTAAACCCAGCTGCCTCTGCTGCCTGGTCTCTCCCATCCTTGCCTCATGCTCTGGGCTCCATCCACAGAAGCTATTCGTAGTTCCCTGAATGTGTACCACCATGCTGCTGTACATGCTGTTCCCTCCACCTGAAGCCCTCCCTCAAGCAGGTCAACCTGCTGCACCCCCACTAATCTATGTTTCCCTTAAGGCTCAGAGATTGTGAGTGCTGCCTCCTCTGGGAAGCCTTCTGGGACTGGCTTTGGGAGGCTTCCCTCCTTTGTGCCCCTCCGTGCCCTGCCCATGCAGAGCTCTGTTCACCACTTGGCACAGAGTATTGTGAGTATGTGTTCTCCCAGCACTCCTGAAGGAACTGGGTCTGTACCTCCAGTGCCTAGCTGGTCCCTGGTACAGCAGGAGTACCAGGACATGGTAGTTTCCTCTCTGCCCACATCCAACTAGAGAGGTTGTGGGGCTTGAATGCCAGGCCAAGGAGTGAGGCTTAGCCAATCTGCATTGTTGAATGACACTGGTGGCTGGGACACCCTCATTTGGGGAGAAGATTGTGATTTTTCAATTTGGACTTCTTCCAACCCAGAGAGCAAGGGGTTAGCTCTTGGCAGGAAGATGGGAGTTGGGCCTGGGGTCACAATCCTCACAATACTCTCCCTCCCCCTGCCCCCAGACTCCTTTTTCCCTTCTGCATTCACTTTCAAGTCCTGGAGTCCCTCTGCAAAGGCCTGGGGTCTGGGATCCACCCCCCACTACTCAAGGGTCAGGTCCAAACCTCAATCCCCTGTTATGTAAGTGAATTATCCGCTGTCCCCAACCAGCGCCAGCCAGATCTCCTCCTCCTCCTAATTGATTTAATCTTCTCATACCAGAGAGTGGGGCTGGGGTTGGGGAGATGGTGTTGATCAGAAGCCAACATATCCGTGACGTAGACTCATTAATTACAGGGAATCTGGGTCACGGATTGGTTCTGAGTGACTCTGATCCTCCTCCTCCCTCGTCATCTGGGTCTATGAAAGGACAGTTTCAGCAACTCCTCATTCCTCAAGCCCCTTACCACATGTAGGAAAAACCGAGAGTCCATAAGATCCTGTCTCTTAGATCCCCCCAAACCCTCAACTCTGAACAGAAATTCCTGCATTTCAGTCTGAGCACAGGACACATACACCTAATTTGTTGAGGAATGAAGAGATGAATAAACGATTTAATTTTAGGGTGGGGAGAGACCTTAATTTACTTCCCACACCAGGCAAGTCTCCATTTTGCAGCTTCCTTGTAGAGGGATGTCCAGACCCTACTTGCACACCGTCAAGAAGGGGAGGAGTAGCCGGGCTCGGTGGCTCAGCCTGTAATCCCGCGCCTTTGGGAGGCTGAGGTGAGTGGATTGCCTGAGCCCGCGGGTTCGAGACCCGCCTGGGCAGCGAGACCTCATCTCTACAATAAATCAAAAAATCAGCTGGGCGTAGTAGCGTGTGCCTGTAATTCCGGCTACTTGGAAGGCTGAGGAGGAAGGATCGCCGGAGCCCAGCAGGTCGAGGCTGCGGTGGCCGGGAGCAGCCACTGCACTCCCGTCTGGGCGACAGAGTGAGACTCCAACTCAAAAAAAAAAAAAAAAAAAAAAGAAGGAGAGGAGTTCACTCCCGTGGGGTAGCCCTTCCCTTATGTGATGACTCCACCTGGGAGAAAGCCCTTCCTCCCATAGGGCTGGAACACAAGCCTTGTGACGTCCCCTGGGACTTGGCTATGCCACTGAGGCCACAGGGCATGCCTCAGGATGGCCAGCCAGATCCTGGGATGTGGGAATTGTCACCAGAGTTTGCTCTTCTCCAGGCTGAACACTTCTGGTTCTTTCGTCAGCTCCTCATTTGGACCTTATAGATGAGTCCCTGCTGTGTCTCCTGTGTACAAATCTTAGTTCATTTTGTGCTGCTGTAACAGAAAATCTGAGATGGAGCAATTTGTATAGAACAGAGATTTATTTCCTACACTCCTGGAGTTCTGATATTGAGGGACTCACATCTGGTGAGGGTCTTCATGCTGTGTCATTCAGGGCAGAAGGCAGACAGGAAAGGAGGGAGAGAGAGGGAGAGAGAAGGGAAGGGAAGAGAAGAGAATGAGAGCAAGAGAGAACTTGCTTTTAGGACCAGGTGTGATGACTCATATCTGTAATCCCAGCACTTTGGGAGCCCAGTGCAGGAGGATTACTTGAGTTCAGGAGTTTGAGACCAGCCTGGGCAACATATTGAAACTTTGTCTCCACAAAAAATCAAAAAATTACCTGGATGTGATGACCTGCACCTGTAGTCTCAGCTACTCGGGAGGCTAAGGCGGAAGGATCTCCTGAGCCCAGGAGATTGAAGCTGCACTGAGTGTTGATCATGCCAGTGCACTCTAGCCTGGATGATGGGTGGGGGGGGATTACTTTCTTTCTTTTATAATAAAACCAGTTTTAAAATAACAAACCCACTTCCATTGCAGCCCTCAAGACCTATTCACTCCTTAAAGGTCCCACCTCTCAGCACTGTTTCTTTGGGGATTCCGTCTCTAACACATGAACTTTTAGGTGACATCATAGCAGTGCACAAGCTGTGAATCCCTTTACATATACTGAGCAGAACACAGACTCCAGGGCAGTGTGAACAGCTCAGGTCAGTGCAGGACTCTTTTTTGGCCTTATTATTAGATTCCCATTGATACAGCCTGAAATTGCCTGAGATTTTTCAGGGCCTTAGCATGCTTTGACTCAGGTTAAGCAGAGACAACTAACCCCCATAGTAATTTTCTGGCACCAGCAGTGGAACATTTCCATGAAAAAGACCTTTGCAATGTAAGGAACATCTCCAGTTTCCCCCCATAAATACTCTCTCCATCTACCCTGACATTTATCTTTCCATCCAATAATGTAATTATTCGTGTACTCATTCACTCACACAACTATCCAATTATACATGAATCCATCCATTTACCAGCCTACTGTCCACCTACATGCCCTTCCCTGCGTCTGTCCATAGGTTCACTCATGCACTCATTCACCTGTTCATCCACCGACCCATCTGCCAATCCACTTACCTTTCCTCCCTTTTCTATCCTCCTATCCAATCATGTACTTTCCTGTTCATCCACTCATCCATTCACCCACCCATTCAGTTATGTATTCCCTCATCTTTCCATTCAACTAACCTTTCTCTCAATCACCCATACTTCTTTATATTTGCATTCACATCCATCTGTCCTTACTCAAATTCTGTTGCATGTTAAATCTTGTGTTGAGTATTCTGAAGGGTTCAAAACTGAATACAGCCTCCTTCCTTCCCTCCCTCCTCCTTCCCTCCTTCCTTTCCTCATCTTATTGGGGGAGATAGAAGCAGATAAGGCAAATCTTGCTAAATACTACAAAACAGGAACAAAGAAAATGCTTCAGGACACAGCAGAGGAAGAATTGGCTTCTGGATGAGGTTATGGATGTCTTCCTGGCAGGGGAGACATTTGGGTTGGTCCTTGATAGGACAGCAGTATTTGGATATATATAGAGTCATTGGAAGTAATTCCAAGTAGAAGAAGCAGCACATCAAAGATATGGTGCCCAAAGGGCAAGATTCATGTCTTTTTTATATCCTTGCTAAAGTGTCTGGTAGAGAGCTGGGTACACTTTAGGAACCTAATGCACACTTGCTGATTGATGTCTCTTCTCTGACGGGGTCACCCTCAACACTTGATCAGAGTAAGAGTTCACTCTTTCTCCTTAAAAAGAATCAACTGGCCAGGCTCGGTGGCTAATCCTGGCACTTTGGGAGGCCGAGGCGAGTGGATTGCCTGAGCCCATGGGTTCAAGATCAGCCCGGGCAGCTTAGCAAGATGTCATCTCTACAATAAAATAAAAAATAACCGGGCATGGTAGTGAATGTCTGTAGTTCCAGCTATGTGGAAGGCTGAGGCAGAGGGGTTGCTGGAGCCCAGAAGGTCGACGCTGGGGTGGCTGTGAGCGTGCATACCACTGCACTCCAGCCTAGATGAAGGAGTGAGACTACAACTCAAAAAAAAAAATCAGCTGTTGCCTTACTGGATGGCCTTGACAAGTCAAAAACCTTTCTGGGATTTTCTGAGTTTGGAGTTCAATTTCTGCCTCTATCAGGTGATTGTTTCCCCCAATCTTAATTATTTATTCTATGCTTTCTGTTCTCTTCAGAGAGATCAGCATTTCCATATATCTTAAATGTTATCTTTTTTTTTTTTGCATCAATTAACACAATTCCATATGTTTTTAACTTCTTCACCCTCCATCTCCAGGCAAGAAAGTCTGCAATGTGGATGAAGAAGTAAGTTCTGTGCAGCAGAAGTAACATTGGGGTAGAAGCCGTTAATTCAAGCCCAACTTTGCCATAAGCTTGCTGTGTGGCCTCGGGCAAGTCTCTTTTCCTCTGTGTTTTAATTTTTTTAAATTTAATTTAATTTTTTATAGAGTCAAGTTCTTGCTGTATTGCCCAGGCTTGTCTCAAAGCCTTGGGCTCAAGCAATTCTCCCACCTTGGCCTCCCAAAGTGCTGGGATGAGCCATTGCGCCTGTTCCCCCCGCCCCCAGTTTTAAAGAATTTCCACAATAGAATATTAGCACAGAACACAGCACTTGAGATTGTCTAGTCTAATATCCTCATCTTGCAAATGGAAAGAGAGATTCAAAGGAAGAGCACGTGACTTGCTCTAGATGATATCTAGATTAGTAGCAAAGCCAGGACTAAACTTCAAATTTCCTGACTTCCAGTTTAGGTATTTCCTTAAACCCTCCGGTCTTCATTCACAGCCTCTATAAATTTCAGAGAGAGCTTCCTCTCCCATCTTCATTCCCCAGGAAGAAATGTGTGAGTCTTCCAAGTGTTCTGGCTGTATGCTACCGATTCGTGCCTGTGTGGGGGCTGGGCAGGCAGTATTTAAGAGCAAGTATTCCTAGCCTGACGGAGTTAATTATGTTCATCAGGAAGGGAGAAGAGAAAGGAACAAGGCGCTCTGGTTATCTATTGGGCTTTAATCAAATTGAGAAACGAGGAAATCCATCACCCAGAGGCTCAGGGAGTTGGAGAGCTTGGCTTCCGCTGGCTCCGCGGTCTGTAATGGGTTGGGCGCTGTCCAAGGTGCTGACATCTTCACTTACTGCTCCGAGTTGCAGGGAGGAACTGGGAGAGGCCCACTCCCAGCGGGTAGAAGAACAGCAGCTTTTAGGAGAGGGCCCAGGGCATGACCAAGAGAGGGTCTAGGCGTGCTGGGAGATGTCTGAGTCCATACTTTGCCTTCTGAATCTTATTTTTTCCATTTATCTGTCCATCTGCTTTAGAAAAAATATTCTTTTGAATGACCAGAGTCCTGGGCTTGGAACTGAGGAAGTGTACAGAGAGGGAGAGCCCTTAATTCTTTGCTGTTGGGGAGAAAGCCCCCAGACTGAGGGTGGAGGCACAGTTCTTGATTTGGGGGACTTCCACATCTCAAGTGGAGATGTGACTTCTGCTTTTATAAAAGCTCTAGTCCAGTGGCAGAGGCATATGCTTGCCTTTGGAAATTTATTGATCTGATGGAGCAATATCACTCTACCTCTAACTCTAACATAAATATGGAGAGGCATGGTCCATGTCTGTGTCTAGTTTGGTAGAGAAGATATGATTTAGAAAACTCCCAGTCTGGTTGAAGAGATGTACTCCTCAATTCAGGAGGATATCTCACATATAATCAGGGTGGTATGATAGACAGATAAGTTGCAGGTCTGCACAATAACCAACCAAAGAGCTCAGATCATCTCATCCCACTGTTTATGCTTATGTCCCCTTTAGAATAAGTACAAGCCTGGTCACATTGAAGGCTCTTGTTTAATGAACAATCACCAGCAGGTAGAAAGTGAATGTACCCTCTTGGTAGGTTGGGAGCCAGTAGAGTGTAGATGGGGTAGGGATCAGAGAGAATTGGTTGGAATGGAGTGCCTGCAGCTGGGGTGGGGGTGGGGAAATGATGGTGGAATGACAGGGTGAGCAGAGGGAGCAGCCCCATGTGTGTGCCCAAACCACTGTAGCACAGTATTTCGAGCAGTCCTCTTGTGTTTCTGCAGCTGGTGAGAGACACTTTATTGAATCTTGAATTGTTAAAGCTAAAAACTATTAAATTACAAAATCATAGACCGCTCAGCCTCTAGAGCCACACAGTCATGAAAAGTTAGAATAGTAAGATCATAGCATCTCAGCAGGGCAGAATCACAGGAATTATAGGATGTAGAGTATTAGAGCCAAAGAGCCAAAAATCCATATTAGATAAACTTAAAATCCAAGAATCTCAATGTTCAAAAGAAAACGAAAAACAAAAAACAAACAAACAGACAAAAACTCCAAAGTGTATTGATTCCCTCTGTTTTTACCGGTTATGGTGCTGGGAGTATTCTCATGTGTTATCCCATTTAATTCCTTCTCCAAATCTTAAGCCCTTCAGTTCCATCCCTACTCAATGCAGTACTTCTGACAAAGGTTTATCAAACACAGGATTGCGTAACTTTCATGAGAGGGGAGTCATTACGTCTGAACTTAGCTCCACCCCCTGCCAAATGGCACCTAGAAAGTTCTCCCTTATATAAGTTGCACTCTGTCTCCTTGTAGTGTTCCCACATTGGTCCAGTTCACATCCTCTGATCTACATTGAGCAAGTCTAATCTCCCATTCACATGACAGCTTTTCAGATGGCTAAAGACAGTCCTTACTTCTTTCTTCTTTAGGCTAAGCTGGCTTGTTGATCATGTAGCTAGAAATGGGACTGCAAATCAAAGAATAGTTGAGATTAAGAGGCCCTTAGAGGTCACCTTGTCCAGAGACTTCCTTCTGTTGCTAGGCAGTATATAGCATTACAGTCAGGAGCCTGGATTTGAAGAGAGAAAAAACAAAATTTAAAATCCAGAGATCTAGCATTAATGTGCTATGTGACCTTGGGCAAATTGCTTTGTGTCTCTGGGCTTCAAGCTCCTTGTACCTAAAATAAAGAGAATAGTAATACCAACATAATGGAGCTGCTGTGAGGATTGAGTGAGATGATGCAGGGAAAGCTCTTAGCAGAGTGCTTGGCACACAGTACACATCAATAAATATTAGTTATTATTATTGGAAGCCCAGAGGAGGAAGGGCTTGCTCAGGATCACAGAGCAACTCTGAGGCAGAGCTGAGGTTAGACCAAGGATTCCTGCCTCCCAGTCCAGGGCTTATTCCCATTCCACTCTTCATCTGTCTTCCTTGGAAAAAAGGAAGTGACCCCAGAGGGAACCAAATGATTCACCCATAGAATCATTTGGGATACAAGGAAGAGGTCACCTGCTTTAGAGTGACTTAAGCTTCTTATTCCTTAGTGAGGAGGCCAGAGGAAGTGGTACCAGGACTGGTCTGCTGATTCACCAATGTCTCTGATGACCCAGGCATCTACCAATTTCAGCATCAGGAGTCTACCCTTGTGATCGCAAGATGACCAAGTGGCACAAGCACCATGTCCTCCCAAGCAGGAAGAGGAAGCATGGTAGCAAAAAGGGTCCTCTCCTTTCACTCCATTCTTTTATCCAGGAAGGGAGCTTCCTCAACAGACTACGCTCTTACACGTCACTGACCAAAGTGAGATCACATTTCTACTCTTAGAACACTCCCTGGCAAAAGGGAAGACATTTCCATTGCTGGCCTGGATCATCCCTGTGGCTGGGCACCTTGTTATTGGAATGAGGAAGAGGGCATTTGGTGTGGGAAGGTAACCAGTAGTGCCAGCTATACTCACCTTCTGTTCTCTTTAGATTATCTTCCCTGCTTCTCTCCACCTCTGTCAGGAAGTCTTCCCTGGTTGCCAACCCCTTGACCAGCACACCTTCTTCTACCATGTAATTGATCTTTGCCTACTTCAAGTTGAATTCCACTTTGCCATGCCCAAATCCTGTATTTCCTTCCTGATCATTGCAAGAATAATAGCAGCTACTGATGCATAAGTACCTACTGTGTGCTAGGCACTAGTCCCGGCACTTGTGGTAGCCAGCTTCCAGGTGGTTCCCAAAGATTCACACTTCCTAATATTTACAGCCTTTTGTATTCTCCTCCTGCATTATACCAGGGTTAGTCTGGGTGACCTAAAGAATATGACAAAAGTTATGGTATGATACTTCCAAGATTAGATTACAAAAGTCACCATGGCTTCCATCTTGGTGGCATATATTCTCTTTCTTGGGTCATTCATCCTTGGGGAAGTTAGCTGCCATGCCATGGGCAACCTTACGGAGAGGCTCACATAAAAAAGGAACCAAAGCATTTGACCAACTGCCAATGAGGAATGGAGGCCTCATAACCATGGACAGAGATTGGATGTGGATCCTCTAGCCCGGGGTCTCCAACCCCCGGGCGGTAGACTGGTACTGATCCGTGGCCTGTTAGGAAACGGGCTGCACAGCAGGGGGTGAGTGGCTGATGAACAGAGCTCTACCTTCTGTTAGATCAGCGGGGGCATTAGATTCTCATAGGAGCAGGAACCCTATTGTGAACTGCACATGCAAGGGATCTAGGTTGTATGCTTCTTATGAGAATCTAATGCCTGATGATCTGAGGTTGAGCTGAGGCAGTGATACTAATGCTAAGGAGTGACTACAATTACAGATTAACATTAACATTGACTGCACATCACCTCCCACCCTTTCTGTGGAAAAGTTGTCTTTCACAAAACTGGTTCCTGATGCCAAAAAAGTTGGGGACCACTGCTCTAGCCCCAGTTGAGCCTTCGGATGACTGCAGCCCTGGCTGACACTTGACCACAGCTTCATTAGAGATCCTGAGCCAGTGCCTCCCAGTTAACCCATTTGTGGGTTCTTGACAATTTGGTGGTGTAAGCTGCTAAATTTTGGGTAAATTTGTTACTCAGCAATAGATAACTACCATAGTGCTGCTTTATCATGTTAAATCTCCTCAACAATTCTGATAGGTAGAGTTTGTTTCTCCCTTTTACAGATGAGAAAACCAAGACTCAGACGAATACAGTGATTTTGCACACCTGGTAAATGGCAGAGCCGGGATTGGCCCTCCTGTCTATGGAATTTCAAGACAGAGGGGACCTGGTTCTGTTTTCTCAGCTAGAACATCTCCAGCTCCAGGGTGAGGGTTGAAGAACTGGGGCATGACAAGGAAGTCTCTTTCTCTGGTACGTTTTCTCTCCCCATCTCATTCCAACCACATTAGTTAGCATCTACCACATCTATTGTGTATATGTGATTCAGGGACAAGTAGGTTTATTAGAAACAACATGATCATTTTAGGAGGGGGATACCTGGGATTTTGAGTGACCTTGGATGTGTTCCTGCACCTTTCTGGGCCTCAGTTTCTTTACCTACCACATAACAATAATGATCCCTTTTCTGCTTTCCTCACCAGGAAACCACAAGGATCAAGTGTGAAGGGACTTTGTAAAATGTGAAGTGTAGCTAACACAGAAAGATTTGTTTTGAGCAAGGAGCACCCCAGTCTAGGACTCTTGGTTCTGTATAGCCACCTCTATACAACTGGTAAGGGCTCCCTCTCTTGCCCCACTTGGGGCCAGGGTCAGGAAACAGAGCATGGAGTGGCATTGGGGTGCCGATCCACTTCTTCAGCCTCACCCTCACCCTCACCATGCCTGTTCTCTTAGGCCATGCTGTAGCCCTGCTGAACTGGTGGAAACTTCCCAAGTTTACCAGGAGCTCTCTGTACATGGATGCTTGATGTGTGCAGTTTCTTCTGCCTGGACACCCTTCTCAACTTCTCTACCTAGGACATTCCCACTCATCTTTCAAGACTCATCTGAGATGTTCCACATCTAGGAGGCCTCTCCTGATTTGGTTCCAGTCCTCCTGCTTCCCTTGATTGATGAACCAGCCTCCTGCCTGAGCTCTTGGCCTCTGGCTTCTCTTTTCCACTCCAAGCCCCCCTCCCTGCCCCCCTGCCATGGTGCAACCGGTAACCTTTCCAAAATACAAATTTTGTCATGTCACTGCCTGCTTAAAATAACTGGTCAGTGGACTAATCCATCAATCAATGCTTCAAGGGCTCCTCCTTGCCCTCAGGAAGATATCCAAGGCCTTCAGCTGGAACTCAAGGCTCAGTTCCTGCTGATCTCTCCAGACTTGGTTCTCTTCCTGATTATCCTGCCTACATGGGACACTCCAATCACACTGCTCTTGTCATTAGAGCTCAGACACACCTCTCTCTCCACCCTTGCTCATGTTGTTGGTTCTTCTGCCCATTTCTGTCTTCTCCACTAAGGAAGTCCTACCTAAATTTTTTTTTTTTTTGCATTGGAGTCTCACTCTGTCACCCAGACTGGAGTGCAGTGGCCGCTCCCGGCCACCGCAGCCTCGAACTACTGGGCTCTGGCGATCCTTCCGCCTCAGCCTTCCAAGTAGCCGGAATTACAGGCATGCGCTA
This sequence comes from Carlito syrichta, assembly GCF_000164805.1. Lineage (NCBI taxonomy): Eukaryota > Metazoa > Chordata > Mammalia > Primates > Tarsiidae > Carlito > Carlito syrichta. The sequence goes on along the minus strand of NW_007231440.1, from coordinate 64,381 downwards.
CCACGCCCGGCCGATTTTTTTGATTTATTGTAGAGATGAGGTCTTGCTGCCCAGGCGGGTCTCGAACCCACGGGCTCAGGCAATCCACTCACCTCAGCCTCCCAAAGGCACGGGATTACAGGCTGAGCCACCGAGCCCGGCAGGCTGAGCCCCCGAGCCCGGCGTCCTACCTAGATTTTAAGGCCAGCTCTGATATAACCTCCTCTGGGAAGTCCTCCTGATGGCCCCAGGAAATATCTCTGGCTTTTATATGACTACTCATGTTTTTTGTTATTGTTCTTCAATTTGTGTACACCGGGAATTTCTTGAGAGCAGATACTGTGTCTGACACATGTCTGTGTCCCCAGCAGTGCCAGCCCAGGGACACGGAGCAGAATGTAGGGATTTTTGGTTGGGTGAGTGGTTGAGTGAATGAAGGAATGGTGAATGAGTCTTTTCCTGGACCATCACTTCTTGGCCAGCAAGAGCTGCTGTTTCCCAGGGTAAGCCCATTTTATAGCCAAAGGGGAAGCAGAAGGAAGGGACTGCTCTGGGAGAAGGAAAATCAATAAAAATGTAAATCTAGTTGAGAAAAGCTGTCCCAAGCTGGCTGTGGGGAGAGATAAGACTGGGCCAGCTGAGCCTTAGCTGACAGTGGAGGAGAGATTAGGGGACAACGGGGCTGCGGTCAGGGCTGGGCAAAGGGGATGTGCCTCCTTCCTCTGTCATCACCTCCCCCTCTCGCCCCAATACTCTCTGGTAATTTTGGAAGGTGGCAGAAAGGGAAGGAAGCTTGCAGATCCTGATCATCAGGTGTGGTGCCTGTGAGTGGGCACATGATCTTATCTGGTCCTTGCGACTCCTGGGAGATAGGAGGTAGGTGCAATCAATTCACTTTACAGGCAATGAAATGGAGGTTTCATTTGTTCAGGGTCACACTGAATAAGTGGCAGAGTCAAAATTTGACCTCTAATCTAGCTGACACATACAGCTCTGATCTTTTCATTTCATTAAGAGTTTTTGACTTGGGATCCTAGACCCTTAGAAGGTCTACACCCAGGCCGGGCGTGGTGGCTCACGCCTATAATCCCAGCACTTTGGGAGGCTGAGGGAGAGGATTGCCTGAGCCCATAGGGTTTGAGAGCAGCCTGGGCAACTTGGCGAGACCTCATCTCTACAATAAATCAAAAAATTAGCTGGGCGTGGTGGCGCATGCCTGCTACTTGGAAGGCTGAGGTGGAAGGATCGCCTGAGCCTAGCAGGTCGAGGCTGCAGTGGCCATGAGCGTGCCACTGCCCTACAGCTTAGGCAATAGAGTGAGATTCCAACTCCAAAAAAAAGAAAGAAAAGAAAAGAAGGTCTACACCCAGGCTTCAGATGGTCTTCACCCTTTGAAATGGACCCTGGAAGTATATAGGCAGTAGAAAAGAAACAGAAACAAAGTTTGAAAGGCATGGAGCTAGAACCTAGTCTCTGGAAGGTTCTTCTAATCATGGGGGGGGGGAGTGTTCTAGAGGTGTGCAGGGCAGTTAGCTAATTAAAATAATACGCTATTTTTCTGGATGTGTGATGTATCTGCTTTGACTTCTTTTCTCATTATAGGTGAATATTTGTATTTATACCCAATTTTGTATTTTTTAAAGAGGCTTCTGGCTGAGTGTGGTGGCTGATGCCTGTAATCTCAGTGCTTTGGGAGAAAGTAGGATGGCTTGAGGTCAGGTGTTCTAGACCAGCCTGTGCAACAGAGTGAGACCCTATCTATACACAAGCACAAAAATTTAGCCGGGTATAGTGGCATGCACCTATAGTCCCAGCTAGTCAGGTGGCTGAGATGGGAGGACTGCTTAAGACTAGGACTTCAAGGCTGCAGTGAACTCTGATAGCACCACTGTACTTCAGCCTGGGTGACAGAGCCAGACTCTGTTTCCAAAAAATAAAATAAAAACTAAAAATAGCCGGGCATGGTATCTCACGCCTGCAATCTCAGCACTTTGGGAAGCCAAGGTGGGAGGATTACTGGAGCCCAGGAGTTTGAAACCAACCTGAGAAACATACCAAGATCCAATCTCCACAAAAAGTAAAAAATAGCTGGGTATGGTGGCAAGTGCCTGTAGTCCTAGCTACACAGGAGGCTGAGGCAGCGGGAGGATCATCTAAGCTCGGGAGGTTGACGTTGTGGTGAACCATGATTACAACACTGCACTTCAGCCTGAGTCACAGAATGAAACCCTGTCTCAAAAAATAAAATAAAATAATGAGGGTTCCCCAAATTGTATAAACTTCAGCTCCTATAAGATATGGATCCAACCCTGGCCCCACCTTTTATTTTCTGTGTGACTCGAGAAAGTCTCTTGTCTTTTCTGAACCAGTTCCCTCTTCTGTAAAATGTGAATGACAATTTGGACAGGTGAGGACTCAGATAGCCTCCTGACCTTATTCCATTTTTGAAACCATTACTAGAGGAAGTCACCCAGTGAAACAAAAATTAGACTAGCATATAAAGATAGGGAGAGATGTAATATACAAGCAATAATGGTGAGCAATGAATCCAGTAAGACTTAAATCTAAATAACTGGAAATGATGTGGCCATTGAAACCTCTAATGCAGTTTATAAAGAAAGAATTTTTATAATAGAAGAGACATTATGCAAGAACAAATTTAATAATGAGCTGTATTTATAATTCCAGATTATTTCTGCAAAACCTACAAAACGGGGGGAAGGAGAAGGAATATAAACACATGAAGAGCCTCTTCTTGTTAGAGGAGACTTTGAAATTCTTGGCACTGATAACACAGGCTCAGACATTTGTTAGACATTTACAAATATCAACCAGCAAAATAAGAAGAGAATCAGAACTTCCTACCTCCCTCTTCTTCTTTCATGTGGAAAGTTCCAATACCGTGGCACTGAGAGATGCCTGAAAGGCAAGAGCCTCGTGGGCCCCCAGCCCTACCTTCTCTCTACCCGCAGCACGGGGCTGGGCACACGGGGCCGGGGGAAACCACTGCTAGTTCCAGCGAGGTGGGTATGTGGTAGCAACAGATTGGGCTGGGAGCAGATCAGGAAACTCTCTCCTCCCCGCAGGAAAACAACCAGGCCAGACAAGACTGGTCATAAAACAAAGCAAGGCCTGACATAGAAAGGATCAGATCATCAGACCCAAGCAAGCCACTGGATTGCTCATGACGCAGTGCTGGGTGCTACTGCTCCCGGCATTATGGGCCCGGGCATGACGCCAACCCTGGCATCACAGAGAAGGAGGTGCCAAGCCCAAAAACTTGGGTGTCACCGAACCAGACATTATCTACACAGTCCCAGGTGACACAGATGCAGGCACTTGGGAAGAAATGGGGATTCTGTTCCCAACGGTCACAGTGACTGTGGTGGCCCCCCTAGTCATGTGTGTGAAATCTTGGCAATGTGTAGGTATTGATGAGTGCATGCTGACTGCATTTGGTCTCTGAAGTAAGAAAATAGCCAAGTGAGGGCCTGGGTCTCTCTAAGGCAGGTGCCAGGCCTCATCCCGAAACTATGGCTCCTTGAGGACAAGGGCTGGGACTTCCTGTGCCAGAGAGTGAGGCTCTCCCTTCAGCTGAGTCTTCCTGGGACCCCCAAACGGGCCTTCCCAAGGCCCTATGGAGTCTGGGTGTCCCTCTCCTTCCTCTCTGTGGCTCTCTCCTCAGAGTCCAGCTCAGGGCTTTGCCTCCAGGGGGCGCCAAAGGGACACTTCTTGAAGGCTGCTGGGGTTGGGAGGAGACCTGAGTCCATCCTGACCACACAGAGGGTCACAGCTGAATGAGCTTGAAAGCTGGCAAGTCCATTTTCACCTGTCGGGGGTGGCTGAGGCTCAGAGAGGGTGCTCCAGGTGAGTGTCAGAGCTGGGCTGGGGCCCAGTGTGGAGGCTAGCCTGGGCTACTATGTTCGCTTTCCTATCCTGAGGCCCCGGGGAAACGATATGTAGTCCTTCCACCCAGGAAAGCCTGGTTCCAGGTCGACTGGCTGGCTGGGGGAGGAAAGGGGAGGATCCTCTTGCTTCAGAAGTGGCCAACGCAGCAAACCTCCAAACAACTCTTTGGTTCAGAAGAGCAAGCAAAGGCCCAGAGAGGGTCAGCGGCTTGCCCAAAGTCACAGCAATTTAGTGGAGAAGCCAGAATTGGAACACAGGTCTCTTGACACTCAGTCTTGAGCAAAGGATTGCTAGTCTTGGCCAGGATAGGCCCCAGGATGGTTCACACTCTGGAATCCTCTGGCTTCTTCTCTGACCCTGACAACAACAGTTGCTGCTCTCTTAGACCAGGACTGGATATGCTCGCCTTGGTCCTTGCCTCTTTGTCCTGCTGCCTCAGGATGGCCAAAACTAAGGCGAAGCAGACCAGGGTGCCTGTTTTGAAGAAGACCTGGAGGCCGATGAACCTGGGGAAGGAACAAGCGACTCTTAAACTCAAGAGCTCCCCGTCTAGGGATTGGATGTCCTTGGGCTGGGGCGGAGTAGAGTCAGTAGTAATCACTCTCAATCAGTCAGAGACATTGACCTCTGCTGGACCCTCCCCTGGAAGAGTAGAGAGGCTCGCTCTGCGGAAGGACCCCTGGGTAACGGCAGAGGCCTGGGCATCCTCCTTGTCTTGTCCTGGACTGCCATGTGGCCTAGGCTGGCACAGCTTCTCTCAGGGCTCAGGAGGCCTGACATGTACACTTGGATTGCCCCACCACAAAAACAAAAGAATTGTTTAACCCATCAAGGCCCTTGCTTGACTTTTCCTCCTCTAGCAATTCAGTCCCAGCCCATAGGAACCGTACCCTCCACAGAGCTGGAAGTGACCGGCTCCTTGCCCTCAGGTCTGCTAGCAAGTCCTCTCCACATTCACCAAAGGCCAACCACCTCTGTGCCTTTGGGGTCCTTTGAGCTCCCCACTGTACAGATGGGAACACTGAGCCCCAGAGAAGGTAAGTCCCGTGATGAGGGAGACAGAGCTGGGCCTGAATTCCAGGCCTCCTATGTCTGATGGGACTTTTTCACCATCCTCTTGCCCCAAATCCTCTCTCAGCCAGGCTGCTCCTCTGATTCTTCTCAGTTTCTGCACAGTCTGGATTTGCCAGTCATTAACTGTGTGACCTTGGACTACTTACCTGAACTCTCACTTCCCTCACCTGTGAAAGGGGGAGCGTCTAGCTTTCAGGACTGGTGAGCTCAGCACTGCATACAGCCCCCTGTCAGTCACTGAGCAGGTGGACTTCAGTGGCACCTCCCCTCCCTGCTGGTGTCTTGCCTGGGATCCCGACAGTATTTCTAGCACCCTCCCCACAGCTGCTGTCCCAGGTCTCACCTGTTTCGGAGCAGGTCGTTGTCATAGTAGCGGCAGACAGCTCGCCGCCCACAGCTCAGGGCCCAGTGCACGCAGGTGGTGTCAATGGCACTGCCGTGGATCACAGGGCTGGGCATCCAGGCTGAGAAGAGGCAGCACTCGGGGGTCGTGGACAACCCATTCCTGCCCCGCCCCCTCCCTGGTGTGCACAACCCTTCAGGGGCTCTGGGCTATGGACCTCTTGGCTGGGGAGTCTTTGGCTCTCAAGCCCACTTCAGCTCTTGCATCTGAAGTGGGCTCTGCTTGCAAGCCCCCCTCTGGGAAAGCTGGGTGGGGGTCTGTCACTCCATGGGCCGGTGAGCCCTCGGGTCAGGGGCTGGGTCCCCAGGCCTGGCACAAGGTGGGTATCTTGACCACCATCACCCCCACCAATGGTCCCGAGCAGGCTCTTTACCCAAAACTCTCAGGAGCATGAACTGGATCCCCACAGCCAAAGCCTTGTCTTCTTTCTTCACTCCCCTGACATGCAGAGAGACACGGGTGGCATTAGGATGGAGGAACGCCAGCCCCCAAGGGTCTTGCAGCAGCGTGGAGCTCTCACACTGCCCTTCATTCCTGCCAAGCAGCACCAGCTTTCCCCAGTCTGAAGGGCTAGCTTGGGGAGTTCAGGCCTGTACCCCAGCTCCCTTTGACCTGCAGAGTATGGTTCTGTGTACCAGGCACACCTGCTGATTACCACGGTGCTTTGCTGACCTCCCTATGCTCCTGGTCACAAACACCACCCCTCTCCCTCCATCCCCTGGTCCCACCAGACACCCTTTCCCAACCACTGTACTGCCACAGCCTGGGACCCTCTGACTCCTAGATAACACTAGTGGCTGGTGTTCATGGAATTCTTCCTGCATGCTTAGTAATTCTTTTTTGAGTTGGAGTCTCACTCTTGTCACCCAGGCTGAAGTGCAGTGGCACACTCATGGCCACCACAGCCTCCACCTGCTAGGCTTAGGCGATCCTTCTGCCTCAGCCTCTCAAAGCGCTGGGATTACAGGCTGAGTCACTGTGGCTGGCTCGTGCTCAGTAATTCTATACAGCAATCCCCACATCACCCAATGAGTTGGGTATATCATTAGCGCCATTTTACAGATAAAGAGACTGACACCTAGATTAAATGACTTGGCCAAGATCCTATGGTTGACGGGAGCCAGGATCCACACAACCCTAAGCCTGTGTTCTCAACTCCTCTCAGTCAGGCTGCCCCTGGGTGTCTGGTTCCTCTGCCTTCTCTTTATGGCTAACATGCCTTCTAAGATTTGAAAGGAGCTCCTCCTCCCTTCTAATTTCCTAGAAAGTGAATAAATTAAGCCCAGCAGAATGAAGAAAGGAAATTATCTTGCTCTGAGGGCCCTGTGATATTATAAAATATATATTTGGTCTTCCCAGCATCTGACTCTTAAAATTCTCCTAATCTTCAAAGTGATGAGTGTCTTTTTGCATGCAAATGAGGTGACTGGTGGCTGGCAGCCCCTAGGCAGCTTCAAGATGGGGCTGGTCACCAGAAAGACCAAGGCATGATTAAAGCAGAAGAGGGACTGAAGGCCAAATTGATCTCCGATGGTCAATGATTTGACTGATCACGCCCATGTAATGAAGCTTTCTGGGTTTGGAGAGCTCCCCGGTAGCTGGACGTGGGGAATTTCCTGGAGGGTGGTGTGCCCAGGGAGGGTATGGGATCTTCTCCCACACACCCTGCCCTACCCATTTCTTCATCTGTGTCCTTTGTACTATCTTTGATAATAAACTGATAAGCTTAAGCAGGTATTTCCCCGAGTTCTGTGAGCTGCTCTAGCAAATAAATCAAACTCAAGGAAAAGGTCCTGGGATCTTCCATGTCTAGCCAGTCAGTCAGAGAAGCACAGATAAAACAACCTGGAGCTTGCAATGGGTGTCAGAAGTGGGGTACAGTCTTGAGGGACTGAGCTCTCAACTTGTGGAATCTGACACTATCTCCAGGTAGATGTCCGAATTGAATTGGAAGACACCCAGCTGATGTCCACTGCAGAACTGATTGCCTGCTTGCCATGTGGGGAGATACCCCCACACTTCTGATCACAGAGGTCTTCTGTGTTGATTGGTGAGTGAGAGAATAGAAAAACTTTTTTTTCATTCGGTCTCCTTATCACAGCCCCAACCACAGGGGACCCTAACCTTGGACTCAGGTGACAATTTGTCAAGCTCAGCAGGCACTCTCAGGACAAGGGCCACAGAGATCTTGGCCCAAAGATCAGTGCTTAGCACAGTCTGGGTTCACAGTAAGAGCTTAATAAGTGCTTACTGTCTTGAAGCAGCACTCAGAATCATGGACCACACTGACATCGTTTGGTTTCCTAATGCACCTCCTGGGGCTTAACCATGGCAGGGAGGGTGGGGCAGGGAGTCTACTTCCTCTCTGTCACCTGATGCCCTCACTTAGGAAGGCCAGGACAGGGCTCTAGGTGTGACCTCCCCACCACTGGGCGAGTAGTGATCTGGGCTCTGGGCACCAGCACTATTCCATCCAACACTTGCCATGTGACTAGTGTCAGCTCCTGGATTTCTGAGCCTCAGTTTTCTTATCTGTAAGGTGGGGAGGAAACCTCACCCAGCAGGTTACCATGGGATGAAGACAAGACGGTGAAGGCCTACTTTGTTGTGGGAACCCAGGACATCCCAGGGGCCGCCTTCCTTGACCTGCCCCTCAGAAGTCCTTGCCCTACTGTGGTTAAGA